>NW_016691583.1:0-4567 GCF_001604755.1 Lepidothrix coronata | reverse complement strand
CATCTGACATTATTTTCTCCCTCACCTGGATTAAATCCAAACCTGGAGTGTTTAACTTGGTTTTTCATTGGTATTGGGAATATTCTGTGAAAATTTTACCTTTTTGCTCAAAAGAACTTCACAATACATGTGAAAAAATGCACGAGGAAAAGCAAGAAGTAGAATTAAGCTTGCTGGAGTGCACCAAATACATGGCTCTGCAGAAATTAAATATGCTGTGCAAGAGCCAATAACTTGTATAGATTTTCCTCAACCTGTGATGAAGGAAAAACATAAATGACTATCATAAAAAGTAAACATTAGAGATAGAAAATCCCTTTTACAGCATTCAGTCCATCTTTCTGCCAATAACAAGTTGTTCCCTGTAGTATATTCTTCTAGTGATTCCTCCAGTCTAGTGTTAAACATTTGAAGTGATGAGCCTTTCTGTTCCCCTGAGAGATGAGCTAAAAGCTTAGTGCATTTCAATGTCAGGAAGTTTTTCTTGACAACTTTAATTTTCTCTATCTATATTTTTTCCTATTGGTCTTGGGATATCCCTATAATTACTTATGTTCCTTTGAATGTTCTGATTGGTCCTCTTTTAGAGTTTTCTGCATTGCCATTTCATAACCCTGCAACAAAAACTACAGCTACACATTTTGTTTTCATTCTTGGCTTACAGTTTAACGTATTGGTAAAATTTTCTTAATGTTTGTATCCCATTATATAGCAAGAGAGCTTATTATATTGCCAGACTCAGTGCTCTTTTATTTTAACAGGTAACCAAATTACAAGCCCCTGACATCTGCTATTTTTGGTAAGGGGCCAGCACTAGTTTCTGAATCAGGAAAGGGTTTCCAAAGAGAAAAATTGCAAGTAGACAGAGAAAAAGAACAGTGGAGAGCAAAACTGTCTAAAAAGTAAAAGAGGTCAAAGACAAAAGGGAAAAGTTTTTTCAGAAGAAATCAGATGAGCAAAGGTCTCTGATAAAAAAAAATGAGCAATTTACCTCAAGATTGTGAGGATTTTATAGTCAAGGAGAAAAGGAAATTTGCCTGAATCATCAGCAAAAACATGTGGACCCATTCTGAAAGGGTTATATCACACCTAGCGTGCATCCACCAACTGAGAAAATCAGAGAGGCTACCAGCCCTCCTGCTCTTCAACTAGTAGATGTTTGGATGTACACTGTCTTATAAACTGGGATCACAACAAAGAGCTGAGGGCCATTTCATGGGGCTAATTTCCTCAAGAGTTGGAGCCTTTCCGTTAAACCACTGGCAGGAAAGGTAGAGGCTTTTTGCCACAGTCCTTGTGAATATAGACCTGCATCTTCCAAATATGGCAAAAGGGGAAATGCAGTCCAGATTGTGACATATCAGAGTGCTTGAAAAATTAAAACTCTCTCTGGATTTCTGTTTGTCTAATTAACTGTGAGATAAATGCCAGAACATGGATCCTGGAAATTTTGTCTATCATTTTTTCTTAACATTTGGAGTCTAGATGAAATGCATATTTTGCAGGCAATCATGTTTGGAAAATCATCTCTCCCAGAGCATCTGAAACCCAGACAGACATAGTGATATTCCAGGTAGCACTGAGAAGAGACATGTTCACTGCAGAGGCTGGACACAAAATGTTTCAGGGCCCAGACAGCTTCAGATGAATACGGACAGACCAGGCTCCTTCTCACCTGCTGGGCAATTCAAATGCTAGAAAAGGTGGTGGGCAGACATCCATCAAATAGCATGAGAATACTTAGTAGCAAAGCACCACAGCTCCTGCCTTTGCGGAATTGAAAGAAAAAATATTGTTTACTAACCAGGAAGTTGACTCTCTACCAGGAGACTGTGTGAGACCTGTGGAACATGCAACTTTAAATTGCCCCTGCACTTCTTCTGGTGAGTTCCACTTGAGCAAAGCACAACTTCCCAAAGTTACCCGGCCTTGCTTTGTCTCATTTTCTTTAATATTGAAACCTATTGTATTCTTTTCAGCCAAACATGCAGAACTAGAGTATGACAACTCCAGAAGAAATATATAGACCTCCATTTGGTGCTAATTCACTGTGATGCTTGAATTGTATGATCAGCCAGTAAAAGACTAAAAAAGAAATCTGTCTAGTAATTGGTTACTCATATCTCTTACAAGATGAATTTTATTTATTTTTAATAAGCAGTTACTTTGATCCAGCTGTTTAATATATGTTATTTAAAAGGCCTCTCAGTGAAATAAAATACCATAGTCACAAAAGGTGGGAGAGGGGGAACATAAATCTGTGCAGTAATTGTTCATTTTCTCCTCAATTACATTTTTAGTTGTAAAACAATGAGATACCAAATAAAGAAACAAATTTTAAGCATATGAAGGATTCCTATCTTTTGCTCCTATTAAGGTAAGTAAACTGTATTTTAAAAATATCTTCCTTCTTTACTTGTCATCAACTTGTTTTTCCCAGCACTTTAACATGTAGCATTACATGGCATCATGTAAATGGCAGCCTGACAGACAACTCTGGCTTTGCAGCATCAGTGCATTTTCTTCCAGCAAGAAGCTCACGTGTGCTTATCTTTAGGAGCATGTAAGTTCTACTGGAGCTCAATGGAATTTAAGCACATGGAGAAACTGTAATGCTTTGCTGAGTGGGAGTGCATTTTAGTATATGCTCAAGTATTTTTCTCAAGAAGCTTATCTATGCATAAGACTTCTTGAAAGGCCCTTCTGAGTTAAAAATACCTGAAGTGCTTTCTAATAAGGATCTATAGCATTCTGCTCAGGGTAATCACAGCTCACAACATCTTGTATTTTAAAGTCCTTATTATGAAAGAATAAAAAAGAGTTACAGGAGATAAAATAAGCACAGGTGAAAGATAAAAATGGAAGAAGAATACAGTAGAGCAAGAAATATGTAGGCATCTCTTAGTGAACTTCTTCCTTCGTAACCTTTCTTAAGCTATACTGTATTTACCTGTAAGCTCGTTAAGGCGAGGAGTCATCATTCTGCCTGCGTGCAAGAGGCCTAATGTTGTTCAGGGTGCAATTTAATATTTAAAACCAAATCGCTTTCGATGGATTTTATGGAGTTTATTTGCTTTAATATCATTTTGTTATTTATGGAATATCTGAACAATACAATAGACACAGACAGGCAATTTTCCAAAGCTCAAAAACATTCTCCTGGGTTTATGGAAGTTATTTCTGAGGCTTCCAGGTAGTTCACCATTGTAATGTAATATTAACAGGTGACAGGACATGTTTCAGAGGTCCACTAATACATACTGTAGATGTGCAGCCTCGTGCATTCAGTCACCGGAGGTATGTATTAATGGACCATTAAAACATGCCCAGGAGTGTCTTAGTGCTATTACAATATGGCTCTGCAAATTTAAGTTCAATTTTTGTATAAAACAATTCTCTTCAAAAATATGATTTTTACTATGTAAAATCTTCCTTATTCAGAAAAGAAAGGGCTTTTGTAACATAAGAATAAGAAGACAACAGGACGTGGATTTAAATACCACTGTTTTCTGCCATTTTAATATATTCTCTTTTGATTTTATATTGTTTTATAAATAGCATAGTCCTAAGGCCCGATTCTCTTTTTTTGCTGACCTACCTTTCCACTGCTCAGGAGGGGTAGAGAAGTCTTAAAGTGCCATAAATGTAAATCACACCCCCAGACTACTTAGCTTGGTTGCTAATTTCCACAGACATTTCTAGGTTTCTAGGTGAGTAAGACTTTTAAGCAGCTTTAGACTGTTGTTGAAGAAGCAAAACTAGAAATGTAGGCAGTTTACCAAAGAAGTTTTGTGTTAGAAAGCTAAAACTAGGGAAGGAAAAACTGAGTCTGTCACAGGTGGTCATACTGCTTATATCCTCAGTAAAATGTTGTCACTGAGCACATCAGTTTCACAGCTAAATTTTAATTTAATTAACTCTATAAAATAATGTTAGTATTCAGTACTGTAATTTTATTACTTATGTATACCATTAATACAGAAATTATTATTTTTTCTATGCTAGTACAGTGAACAGTCATCCACGATTTCATACTAAATCTTGTGTGAGCACATGCTGCAAGCTGTGAAAGAAAACTTATTCTTTTATGTCTCCCTCTTATTTAAAAGTCAGGAGCAGCATAAAGAGCTTGGAGGTACTTGAGCCTGACCAGAGAAGATGTCTTTAATTACAGTGCTTTAAAAGAAGGCCATAGACCACCCTTCAAAAAATTTACTATCTACCCCAAAATTAAACACTTCTCAGGTTAATTAAAAAATTGCATTTTGCCTCTATTTATTTATCTATTGATTCCTCTGTGCCATTACATGTAGCTGAAGGCAGCAGTCATTTTGAAATGGAACACTGTTCAAAAGATATTGTAATTAGGTATCAAAGCATTATTTTTTTTTTAGTGTTTCTTTCTAAAAACTATTTAAGGAAATTCTTTGCCTCTTTCTGAATTAGTTTTCTGATAGAAAACATTGCAATGGAGCTCAGCATTTAGACTAGCATTGCTTAGGGCTGTGTATTAATCATCATTATCATAATAATAGCATTACACTGTTATTACATATTACTCCTCCTC
>NW_016691582.1:0-4570 GCF_001604755.1 Lepidothrix coronata | reverse complement strand
GCTCCAGAGTTTTGTGTGATTCTGTCAGCTCCACCATCATTTGGAAATCTTGTCCTCGTGAGCAAGAGTAGTTGCTCTGGACCTCCTCCACTTCATGGAAAACAATGTGCAAAGCACATATGCTCCTGTAGTTGCCTGTTTTACTGGTAGGAATCTGGGGCCAGCCTCCTACAGAGCAGTAGTCCTGGGAGGACTGGGCTTATCATGAAATTGCGGACGTCAATAACAGACCTCAAAGGAACCAATTGATTTGAAAATTGTGATATTGACTTGTGAACCACTGTTACTAATTGAGTAAGCAGCAACAGGATATGAGTCTTCCAGGGGTCATCTAACCCATCTCTCTGCTGTAAGGCAGGACCAGCTCATATCTGAATAGATGTTTCTATAGCCGGGTCTTCAAAACCTCTGCAGATGGCAATTCCACAACCTCAGCAGGCAATGACTTCCAGTATGGCACTCTCATTCCCAACTGGAAGACTTTTTCTAACCTCTAACCTAAATCTTCATCACTGCAATTTAGGTCTAGTTTTGCCACGTCCAATCTGCTGTGGGAAAGGAGAACAGGTTATTCTTTCCACCTAGTTGTCATGTATTTTAGATATAGTTATCAAGTCTATCCTCAATCTTCGCTAGACTAAACAACCTAGTTCCTTCAGTCATCCTTTGTAGGTCATGTTTTCTAGGCTGCAGAGAAGTCTTGTTCTCCAGTGGACTGTCAAATCAATCTGTTTCCCTTTTTGAAGCGTTATGCCCCAAACCAGCTGGCTGTGTGAGGGCGATGCTAAGCAGAGAGGGAGGAGCTGGTACAGGCCATCTGCTGGTCACCAGGAGCTCAGTGTGTCCACCTCTGTAGGGAATAACAAACTCCTTGAGAAAGGCATCCTAACCAGCACATGGCCTGGCCTCAGAACTTGAGGCACAGGGACTGGTAACTTTGAGGTTCCCACATTCCCGATTGGGTTGTTGGAGCTCCAGCAGAGTTTGCAGCCTGGGCTGAGTTTGTTGGCAGGGCTGCAGGGTCCCTGAAGTACCTACGAGCAGGTCCTTGCTTCTGTAGTCCTGACTTCCATTTATCTTGTAACTATCTTTTCTATCAAGCAGAAATACATGAAAAAGAGGAGGCTGAGGAAAAGGACTGGAGTACTTAGTTTCTCCCTTTGGCTCATGCAGTGAGTTACCTGAGTTTCCAGAGAACCACTCAAGCTTTGCCTCTTTAAAAACTTGGCAAGTTGCCATTGCTTTAGGAATTAATTTTTTTTTTTTGTTCCTAGTGCTTCAGCTGCTTTTATAACAAACTGTTGGAATGGAGGCAGGGGTAATACCCTGTGCCATGAAACCAAACCAAGGTACCATCCTTATTTTCTTCATGTAACGTGGGCTGAGGACCCTCCTCTGCCTTGGAATCACAGTTTATGCTTAGGCTCAAAATAGACCTTATAGAAAGGGTTTCCAGCTACCCAGCACGTTTTCTTCGGTAGCAAAACTGGTTGCTCACCAGTCTCTCCTTCCTTGCCACCAATCTGCTTGTCCTGGTCCAAGAATTCCATCATCAAAGTCAAGACAACTCCTACATCCACACTTAACGTTGAAGGATAAAGCAAAGCAAACTCCCAAAACATGGCCAACAGGTACCTTGCAGCCAAGCCTCTTGCCCAGATCAGGCATCAAGCCTGTGTCCCAACTGGCATTACCTGTGGCAAAGGAATGATTAAAGGAGCCCTCCAGCCTTTTTCCCAGAGCTTAGGATCACACCCCTGTGCATTTTTCTCTCTGCTCGTTGATGGATGCTGCTTCCGTGCTTTCCCCTCCCTGAACTGGTGGGCCGGGTGCCAGCCCAGGAGTTGTGCAAGCACTCAGCCTTTCGAGGCTGCCAGGCACTGCGATGGCGCAAGAGGACACAGGGCTCCTCTTGCAGCTTTTGGAGGTGATAACCCGAATTTCCCTCCCTCCCCCCCACCCATACTGGCAAGAGTTGTAAAAGATGGGAGATAATTACCCTGTGAAACAGATTGGATTTTCTACCAGGTCTTTTGTCTCTGCCAGACACTCTTAAAACTTGAGGGTTTTGGACAGAGAATTTCGTAACACACCGACCAATCGTTCAACAGTCCACATGTGAATTCGAACTTGAAGTGTTTGTACAGACTTGGTGGAGCTGTTGAATACAAATATTTTTCTTTTTCTTCCTCTGTATTTGCAAAACATTTGGGTCTCGATCATCTGCTGACTTGCCATTTGGAGTTGCACACACTGCCGTGCAAACTGCCGTTTGTACCGCTCTGTTTCCCACTGCCACACTGCAGGTTAAACAGTAACCCAGTTGGGACACTCATTACTTGGGTGAAGCATCTCTTGGAGCTGGAAACCAAGGCTCTGCTGCTATACACGGCAAGATTTATGGCCTGGCGGATAAATTGGATTTAGTAGAGCTGAAGCTGTAATAAAATGATTGTATCAGATTGCAGCGTGTGAATGTGGGGGTGAGGGTCATGTGGGACTCAAATACTTCCTGAAAATATTCACTTTTCTTGTATATCCTCCTTCTCCTCTGAAACCTTGCTAAAGCAGTGGGAAAAAACAAAGCAGATAGGTTTGGAAAGGATCACTTCTGACTGGCTGACTACAGAAGGATGGGTAATTTAAAAACAACAGCATTATTTCTTTGAGGTCGAACTGTCTCAAAGCATTTCTTCTTCCCCTTCTCCTACCCCAAGGGAGAGATTTTATTTTGTTGCAAGTACAGGTCCAATCTGAGAAAAAAATCTGGGTTTTTTTCTTATTAAATGTTTTGAGGGGGATCTTCATGGACAATTCAACCCGTGTGCTAAAACCTTTGAGAAATGGACTGTATCTTAGTGTGTGTTTCTTTCTCTGCTCCTTCACTTTCCCTCCTTGAAACACTTGTTACCTGAAACAGGGAGAAAGCAGTGAGAAAATTCTGTCAGTAGAAGGAAAGGAGGATGGATGATCAACACAAACTTCCTACTCTATCCAACACCCCACTGGGATTAGTGTTGTGGCTTGCAATTGTGTGTTTGTTGGTTTTGGACAGAAGATGAGATGTTACTGATGAAGTGCTGGATGAAAGCAGACCAAAGCTGTGGAACAAGCTGGGCCAACAGTGTAGCACAGCCATTGATGCATCTGGAAAGGATAGACCTGTACCTGGCTTCAAAACTTGCATTCAGGTTGTTGCTGCACCTGAGTATGTCTCTCACTGACTAGGACAGCTTTTGATCTGTATTTTGGCTTTAACCACCCATTATTAGTACACTCTCACTGACTGAGAAGGGTGGGCCAGCACCATGTCCTTATGATGGTGTGAAGCTGGTCCTGTTTATTCCTGGGTCTCCTAAATGCAGAAGGAATGTAGAAAGCTTCTCAGACATGGTTGTAAGCTCCAGACCTCCCTGGGAGGGGATGAGAACCAGCCAGCCATGCACTGTAACATCATTGGGATTAAGTGATCTCTTCCTGAGAACAAAAGAAGGAGGGAGAGTAATTTATCAGGGCATCACAATGAGGAAAGGTGACTCTTCTTCTCAGGAGCAAAGCAGCTGCCCTTCCCTGTGCTTCAGAGCCCCCCATTGCCTCCAGGCTAATATGGATTACAGTAATATAGTCAATCCAAAACTTAATTTTATAAAGGCTTCAAAGTGAACTGGATTGGGGAGGCAGGTTAACTTTCTCCCTTCAACTAGTTTTCATTAAAATGATTTGGAGGGTGTGCCTGTACCTTGTCACGGAGTGCAACCCAGGGATGGATGGATGCCTGTGGGAATGAAGGCTGTAGCGGAGGATCCGGGTGTAACGTAACCTCCTCCAGGGAAGGTTGTGTGTCAGGACTTGTTCACTTGGCCACAGTGCTATCCTGCTCTACTCGCTTGAGATCTGCCAAGCATTGCTCTTGGTTCTCCCTGACACACCTTCTGCAGGCAGCAGATAAGCCCTATTTGGGGATGATGTAAGTTTTTCCGTGGTTGAATGCTACAATGTTGATTTTAGGGTAACACAGTTAAATTACATCCTAAGTAATAATAAAGCGTGCTCCTTGGATAGATTTGACCACCGAGTTCCAGATCTTGTACAATCTAGAGAAACAGTTGCTGTTCTGGGGAAACGGGCATTCTCAGTACAAATGCAGTGCTGGTTGTCAGCAAGGTTGCGCTGGAGATTTATTTACATTATATATATATACACACATATATATATATTTACAGAGATAATAGTAATAACAAGTCAAGTAATAGCAATAGTTGTTGCAGTCTGAGAGAAGTGTGTCTGGACATTTTGTGGACACAGATATTTCATGGCATTGACGACTATAGTTGGTAGAAACCCTGCTCATTCCATTAAAAATAATGTTCATAATTGGTCGGTTCAAAATTCACCAGTACAGATCATTGCTTTCCAGAAGCAGTGTTTTATGCTTTTCATTGGACATTGCTTACAGCATCAGTGGACAGTGCAAGGAGAAAATGGGCTCATTAGATATGAACTTAATTGAGAGTGACATGACTGGGTATTAATATTAGTCTTGCTGCAGGCTCTTCTTTTCTTTTTTTTT
>NW_016691581.1:0-4572 GCF_001604755.1 Lepidothrix coronata | reverse complement strand
GGGGTTTTTTTGCAGCACACATATTAAATGAAGGCAATTTGGGTGCCATGAATATAAGACGAAAATACACCTAATTCTGTCATCATATAGATATAATATATTTCACTCTCACCACATAAATACAAAACATCCAAATATCCAAAACATTCAGAACAAAAGTTAGTAGCAAGGGCTCAGCGCTCGATTCATTCATTATTTTTTCGACTAGTTGCCTAGAAACTTCAGACGTAAATAATTTACAATAAAATTACTATTTTCTTTCCATCCAGCTTCTTCTGTCCAGTTCTGGTCTATAGTTAATTCTATATTCTACAGCAACCATTCCACTTTTCATATTTTTTTTTTCTTTTTTGGTTACAGTTTGGTGGCACGTATTTATACAGTTTGTAAACGCCATGGGTTAAAGTTCAAAGAAAGAAAAGAAACTTAAAACCGAAGTAAATAATTTTTTCCCCAAAGAACTAGCTAAGTACAGCATCCCTTTTCTGGCAAATTCAAGTACCAAAATTGAACAGGAAATATGCGATCCGGAATACTAGAAGGTGAAATACATATGTTCGTGGAGAAAATAGCAGTAAGAATTATGAAGGAAAAAAAAAGGTTGTTACATAGATGTGTTTTAAAGTACAAAAATAACAATAAAAGTTACGCTTTTTATATTTTATGTTCGTTTCAAATGAAGTGTGAGCAATATACGAGAGGGTATATTATTTTAGGAGCAAGGAAGGCTACAGGGTTTTTTGTGTTTAGATGCACATTGAAATTATTCGGAAAAATCAAATAGAGCAATAAAAATAAGAATTACCATCGCAACAGATCTAGATACAAATAGAGTTGCGAGTTCCATGATTTATCTGCAGACTTGGTTTTGCAGATAAGGTCCGCGGGACTGGCCCGTGGGAATTCAAAGGGAAAAAAAAGGAAAAAAAAGGGAGGGAGAAGGGGCAGTTGTGTTATCTCGAAGGAAGAGACAATTTTATTCAAAATTTCTGCAGCCACTGGTTTCTGTCTCCCCGCTTCGTGACTGTATTTTTCAGTCCGTTCCGGCCCTTCCCACGTTCAAGATTTACCGTGAAAAACAAAAATTGCTGGAGGTTTTCCTGACTGGTGTTCAGGGCTCGGTCGGCAGCAGGGGACTGTAGTGCAGCGAGCGTGGGGGTAAACGAGGGCCGCAGGTGGGGCCCCAAAACCTTTGTGCTTAGAAATCACTGAGTCTGGGAGACACAACAACAATTAAAAAAAACCCAAAACCAAAAACGAACAGAAAACCCCCAACAACCACCCCTCAAAAAAACCCAAAAGCAAAAAACCGAAAACGGGCATCACCTGGCAGCTCCATCCTCCTCTCTCCGAAATCCTGCTCCCTCGCTAAAGCGACCGAAGGGAGCGCGGCCGCTCTCCCTCTGCGGCCCTTCCCCAGACGAACGAGCGGGCCGACACCCCTCTCCCGTACGGACAGACGGACAGACGGGCCGCGGGGCAGGGGGGGCGCGGGGGCCGCCCCGCTCCCGCCGGGCCCCGGGGAGGCTCCCAAAGCCCCTCGCCCCGTTCCCGTTCCCGGCCCGCGGGCTCCGGGCCCCGCTCCGCCCCGGCCCGCGCAGGAGCCGCGCAGGGGCTCGGGGGCGGCGGGGAGCGCGGGGGGGCGGCTGCCGGCCGCCCGTCCCATAAATACCGCCACAAATAGAGACTATAAATATAAATAGGGGGGGGAGAAGGTACTTAGAGTCAGTCCAGTGCTTTTTTCTCAGCGCTCTCTTTATTGTTGGTCCGGGAGTAGGGCTCGAAGGCGGACGAACTCAGGTAGCGGGCCGACAGTTCCTGCAAGTTGCCCGCCAGCGAGCCGGCCACGGCCAGGGGCGCGGAGGAGAGGCGGCCGGCCACCGAGCCCAGCAGCGCGGGCACCGGCAGCCCGAACAGCCCGTGCCCCGCCGCGGCCGCCCCGTGCAGCGCGGCGGGCGGGGGCGGCCCGGGCGCTCCGGTGGCCGCGGGGGGGTGCGGGGATCCCCCGCCGCCCGGAGCCGCCGCCGAGGAGCCGCTGCCCGCCGCGGCCAGGCCGGGCCCGCGCAGCGCCGAGCCCAGAGCGCCGCTGGCACAGGGCGGCAGGAGCCCGGGCAGCCCCGGCGGGGACAGCAGCCGGCCTTGCTCCAGCAGCCGCAGGACGCTGCAGGTGGCGGCGGTCTCGGACACCACCGACCGTAGCTCGGAGTCCTTGCCCTGGTCCTTCTTCTGCTTGGTGCGCCGGTTCTGGAACCAGACCTTGACCTGCGGGCCGGGGAGAGAGGCAGGGTCAGCGGGGCGGCGGGCGCGGCGCCCCCCGCCAGGTGCCCCGGGATCCCGGCGCGGCTCCGCGGGGCGCGGGGGGGATGCGGGGGAGGGAGGGCGGGAGGGCCGACAGACACTTGGGAACGGGGACCGCTTCCAAAACGCACAAAGCGACACGCACAGAACCCCCATGGCCTGTCTGTGCCAGGTTTCGGAGTGCCCCGAGGCGGGCCAAGGGGGATGCGGGAGCCCTTAGCTCTGCATCTTTAACCGGACCTCTCTCACTTTATCCTATTTTAGCTGTCGGCCAGCAGTTCTCTGAGAGCCGTATTCAGACCTTTCCCCAGGGCTTTATTCTAAGCCGGCTCAGCCAGTGCCCTGGGCACACCGCGGCCCCTCACCCTGCTCGCAGGGTCCCCGCACGCTGCCCCCGCGCTGCTGCCCGCTCAGCTCTGGCTCTCCCTTTCATGGGGGTAAACAGCAGCAACGTGCTTCTTCCCTCGTATCCCAACCTGGACACTCTCTCTCCTCCTCCCAACCCATTTTAAATAATGTTCAGCTTTAAAAAGAAATCCTGAAAGTCACTCAAAAAAACCCCAAACCAAAACCAAAACACAACAAAAACCACCGGTGGCAGATTTTGTAACCTACGAGCTATTGAACTTGTCATTCCTACCCATCAAGGAAAGAAAAAAGCTAATTAACGTGTCAGGGGAATTTATTGTTATATGATGTTTTGAGGAAATATGAAACCGGCTTTCAGAAGTTTGGACTTTTTAGATGCTTCCCAGTGCTCTCGCATAATTTTAACCCGCGTGGCCTCCCCCGGCCTTTCTGCCCTGGAGGTCGGAGGGGCGGTTCTGGCCCTCGGACATACAGGGAACTCAAAATACGGCCCAAACTTCAGCCCTGTCCCCGGATCTCTCGTACCCAGGAAAGCTCAGACCGAATGTCTCTAACCCTGCAGCCCCGAGAGAAGGAACCCGCTTGCCCCTCCGGGTTTGAGCGGCTGTATCCCTCTCGGCCTCTGCTCTCTTCCCCCTGGCCGCAGCAGCTCATCTCCGCACCCGGGGGCAGCTGGCCCCGCGTAGCCGGGAGGACACCGAGCCCCGGAGGACACCGAGCCCCGGAGGACACCGAGCCCCGCGGGGCCGGGACGGGTCCCTGCGGGCCGGAGGTGCGGGGTAGCCGCGTTCGGCCCGGGAGGGGTTTGGCTTCGTGGCTCAGATCCCTCGAGCCGCGCCGCCTCGCCCACGGGGAGAGCCCCCGGGGGGCTGTGTGCGGGGATACGGGGACCCCCTTTGCCAGCAGCTGCCCTTCCCCAGCCTCACAGAGTTGTAAGTCTCTCGCCTCAGCCACGAACCCCCCCGGCTCCTTCTCGCCGGGGAACTGCGGCCCTCCCCCCGCCACTGGACAAGCGTGGGCACCTCTGGGGAAGCTTCGCCTCTCCACGGCCCCGCGGCCCTGCCCGACAGCCCCGGGGGCTGTGCCGCGGGATCGGCCTGTCCTTGGGGCGCGCAGGGCCGGGGGGATGCCCGGGCCAGGAGGGGGGTACCGCGGTGGAGGGCAGGGCAGGGCAGGGCAGGACAAGGCAGCGGGGGCTCCCCGTCCCTCTGGGGTTACCTGAGTCTCGGAGAGATTGAGCTGGCGGGCGAGCTCGGTGCGCTCCCGCCCCACGACGTACTGGCAGCGCTGAAACTCCATCTCCAGGCGGTAGAGTTGCTCGGCCGTGAAGGAGGTGCGGGTCCGCTTGGGACGGTCCAGATCAAGCCCCTTAGGCAGAATAATCTCTCGGATTGAACCTTTGGCATCTGGCAAAGAAAGGCTCACTCAGCTTCATACCCAGGCAACCCTCGTCTCCTTTTTTTCTTTTCCTTTTTTTTTTTTTTAAATTTTTCCAACGGAAAGAGCCGTCCCCATCGCCTTCAAGACCGAGACTCTGGTCGGGATGGAACAGGATCCCTGTGACTGTGGCACTGCACCTGGCCGTTACACCCAAGGAAGGAAAAAAACCCACTACCCACAACAGAGAAGGAAGGAGGGGGTGATGGGGGCCTAGGACTTTATAATTAATCCCCTCAGCCCATTTAAAAATTACTTTGAATATATTGCTGTCATAGTACAACACTGCGGCATCACCCACGGCCCTTCTGGGAAGCTGGGGAGAGAAAGATCCTCCAGGCCATGCTTTGTGCCTGGAGTGCAGGGCTACTCTTTGTTCCCCTTGGGCTCCGGGTTAGGACTTGCTGGCAGCCACCACACGCACCTCGACGCCTCCAAAAATATAAAACCATCTTTTTTTTTTTTTTT
>NW_016691580.1:3248-4573 GCF_001604755.1 Lepidothrix coronata | reverse complement strand
CCCCTCAAACTCCTCCCAAAACTGGGTCCAACTCCCCCAAATGGGGGTCTGGCCCCAAACGAGCCCCCAAAACCGACACAACCCCGCCCCAAAGCCGGGCAGAGCTGCCCCCCCCGGGACCCCCGAAGCCCCCAGACCCCCCAGGGGTGTCCCCCCCTCACTGTTTCCTCTCGGAGACACTTTGGGCCACCAGCTCGTAGATCTGGGCGCCGCTCTCCCAGCTGATGATCACGTAGAAGGCCTTGTGGTCTGGAGGAGGAAAAACCCAAAATTAATCAGTTTTTGGGTTAATTCACCCGTTTTTGGGTAAATTTTTGGCTCGGGGGGGTTCTGGGAGCCACCCCAGGGCTGGGGGCACCCAAAGCCGGCCCTAAACCCCCCCAAAGCTCGGCTCCAAACGGCTCCAAGTGCCCCAAAATGAGCCCCAAGTGCCCCAAAACAACTCCTAGACCCCAAAACCCCTCCATTTCCCCCTGACATTTCCCACCCTCTTCCCCTCACATTCCCTGCCCTTTTCCCCTCATGTTTCCCACCATTTTCCCCTCACATTTCCCACCATTTTCCCCTCACGTTTCCCACCCTTTTCCCCTCACATTTCCCATCTTTTTCCTCTCAGAGTTCCCACCATTTCCCCCTCACGTTTCCCCCCCTTTTCCCCTCACGTTTCCCCCCCTTTTCCCCTCACGTTTCCCCCCCTTTTCCCCTCACGTTTTCCCCCCTTTTCCCCTCACATTTCCCCCCCTTTTCCCCTCACAGTTCCCACCATTTTCCCCTCACATTTCCTGCCATTTCCCCCTCACTTTCCCCGCCCTTTTCCCCTCACGTTTCCCTCACATTTCCCTCCATTTTCCCCTCACAGTTTCCACCATTTATCCGTCACATTTCCCACCATTTTCCCCTCACGTTTCCCACCGTTTTCCCCTCACGTTTCCCACCATTTTCCCCTCACGTTTCCCGCCATTTTTGCCTCACATTTCCCACCCTTTTTCTCCTCACTTTTCGTGCCCTTTCCCCCTCACGGTTCCCTCCATTTTCCTGCTCCTTTCCCTCGCGTTTCCAGCCCCGGGTGCCCCAAAACCAACCCCTACACCCCCAAAACGAGCCCCAAGCGCCCCAAAACAACCCCTACACTCCCCAAACTCAGCTGGACACCCACAAAACCGACCCCTGCACCCCACAAACCACCCCAAACCCCGACCTCTGGCCACCTCTCGTGTCATGGCGGAGCGCAGGCGGATGACGGGGCTCAGGGTCTGCCTTGGGCACCCCAGAACTGACCCCTGCACCCCACAAACCACCCCAAACCCCGACCTCTGGCCACCTCT
>NW_016691580.1:0-1214 GCF_001604755.1 Lepidothrix coronata | reverse complement strand
GGTATTTTTGGGGTTCAGGGACCCCCCAAACCCACCGGTGCACTTGGTGATGCTGTGCAGGAGCAGGGGGCACTCGGGGGGGAAGGGGGAGGAAGTTTTGGGGGTCAGGGGGGTTTGAGGCTTTCAGGATGGGGGTTTTTGGGCTCCAGGGGGGTTTTTGGGACCCCCAGACCCACCGGTGCACTTGGTGATGCTGTGCAGGAGCAGGGGGCACTCGGGGGGGAAGGAGGAGGAAGTTTTGGGGTTCAGGGGGGTTTGAGGTTTTCAGGATGGGGTTTTTGGGGTCCAGGGGTGTTTTTGGGACCCCCAGACCCACCGGTGCACTTGGTGATGCTGTGCAGGAGCAGGGGGCACTCGGGGGGGAAGGGGGAGGAAGTTTTGGGGTTCAGGGGGGTTTGAGGGTTTCAAGATGGGGTTTTTGGGGTCCAGGGGGGTTTTTGGGACCCCCAGACCCACCGGTGCACTTGGTGATGCTGTGCAGGAGCAGGGGGTACTTGGTGAGCCGCTGCATCTCCGTGGGGATGATGTCCTTGAGCTGCAGCCGCCGGCACCGCGGGCGGCTCTCGGCCTCCTGGGGGGGCACAGGGGGGTCTCCGGGGGTCCCAGGGCTGGGTTTGGGGGTCCCAGGGGGAGTTTGGGTCGTTTTGGGGATCCCAGGGGTGGTTTTGGGGGTCCCAGGGGTGGTTTTTGGGGGTACCTGGATGAACTGGTTGAACCGGGTGTCCTTGCACTGATCCCCCAAAATCCCCCCTTACCACCCCCAAATCAGCCCCAGAACCCCCAAATTTTTAAGGGGTCCCAGGGGGGGATTTTGGGGATCCCAGAGGTGGGTTTGGGGGTCTCAGGGGTGGTTTTGGGGGTCCCAGGGGTGGTTTTGGGGGTACCTGGATGAACTGATTGAACCGGTTGTCCTTGCACTGATCCCTCTCCGATCCCCCAAAATCCCCCCTTACCACCCCCAAATCAGCCTCAGACCCCCCAAACTTTTAAGGGGTCCCAGGGGTGGTTTTGGGGGTCCCAGGGGTGGTTTTGGGGGTCCCAGGGGTGGTTGGTTGAACCGGGTGTCCTTGCACTGATCCCCCAAAATTCCTTCTTACCACCCCCAAATCAGCCCCAGAACCCCCAAATTTTTAAGGGGTCCCAGGGGGGGTTTTTGGGGATCCCAGGGGTGGTTTTGGGGGTCCCAGGGGTGGTTGGTTGAACCGGGTGTCCTT
>NW_016691579.1:0-4582 GCF_001604755.1 Lepidothrix coronata | reverse complement strand
TTTTTTTTTTTTTTTTTTTTTTTTTTTTTTTGATTTCTTTTTAACCTAAAACTCTCCCAAAATATTTTAACAGATTTTTGTCACGATCTTTCCCCACTGCCAGGATAATTGGACATCCTTTTCCGCCCCTCAAACCATCAAAACGCTACTTCTGACACTGGAAAATGCAAACCCCAAGAAACTCTGAAATCGCCCCATCCCTCCAGCGGGAGCACGGGGGCCTCCAGCCCTGGCCCCAGCCCCCAGCCCGCTCCTCGGGGAGCGCGGAACATCGCAGCCGAATAATGATCCAGAAACCCGGAGCGAGGGGTCGCCTCCCGTTCCTGCGCTCGGCGGCGAGCTGTGCTCGTCCTCGCCTCCTACTATTTAACCACTCAATTAAGCGGAGAAAGGTGAGCTCCCCATTACGCCGTCCCCGGGCATTTCGGTGCCTGTCTCGTTCCCCTCTTCATTGGCAAGCCCGGCCCGAGCAGCACGCACACGCCCGGCCGCCTCAATCTCCTTTCTCCGCTAGAATAATATTGTTCCTAACGACGTGGCCAGAATAGACACTTGCGTATTAAAAGTGAGGGAGGGGGGGAGATGAGAAGGGAATATTTAGTGTAATCCAAGTGCTTGATTATCCATATTCTGATCAAAAAGAGTTTCTGAGGCCTGCTGGGAGTGATTAGATTAATGTAATGCGGTTTGAAGGGTCTGTGTTTTCTCTCTTAATTTGGGTCATTACTCGGAAAGCAAGCGTGAGATCATTTTATCTGCATGCAAGGAAAGATAGTCATTCAGGAGCGGCTTAAACACGCCGTAATGAACCGACCCCGGAAAGCAGCTCTGGGAAACTCCGAGCCGCCGTTCGCGCTGCCGGCCGGGGGTCCCGCACCGGCGCTGCCCCCGTTCCGGGGGGCGGCTGCAGCCCTCTGAAGCCGCCCGGCTCCCTCCCGCCCTGGTTTTGCTTCCTGCGATGCCCGCGGCTTTCGGCGGGCCCTGGAGGGGCAGGGCCCGACTCCCGCAGCTCCCACACGCCGCGTTCACGCGGGGGATAGCGCCGTGCAGCCCGGTCCCCGCTCGGGCCGGGGCCGAGGTGGGAAATGAGACACCTGCGAAGGGCCGGTTTATTGTCCCATGATAGATATAGATATAGATATATATTCCTCACTTATTCGAGCGTACATTTAAAATGGAGATTTACAGACACGTATAAAGAGCGCTGTCCTGGGGCAGGGGGCAGCCAGCCCGGCCCCTCCTGGCCCGCTCCGGCGGCGCAACGCGCCGTTAAATAAGATTCCTCTTATGTACAACTGCGGCTCGGGGTCGCTTGCTACCGGCGGCTGAGCTCGCTGGGGAAAAGACAGAGAAGCGAAGGCTGGTTTGGATAAATAGTGCTGGCCTGGTGGAGAAGGTCCGAATGGGGCGGCGCGCCGGGCCCTTAGCTCTGCCCGCTGCGCCCAGGGTCCCGCGGCGGAGGAGCGCTGGAGACGCTGTCGTGCAACTTTCGGACGTGCTTCTTTAAATCAAAGTTTCTGCAAAATCCTTTCCCGCAAGTGACACACGTAAAGGGCTTCTTGTCGTTGTGGGTGTGCATGTGGAAAGTCAAGTTATAGATCTGGTGGAAGGCTTTGTTGCAAATGGTGCACTTGTACTGCTTCTCTCCGCTGTGGGTCAGCTTGTGGTTCTTGTAGTTGCCTGCGAAGGAGGAAAAAGGTGGAAAAAGGGGTTACCCGAGGGTGCCCTGGCCGCACGGTGTACAGGTAAGGGGGGCATTAGGAAGTGTCTCCCCCCGCACCCCCGTCCCACTTGTCAAACTCGGTCCGCGTCAGCGCGGAGCAGCGCGCAACTGGCACGGCACAAATGAGAGGCAGGGTCAGCCCGCTGACCCGCGGCAAACGGAGGGCTCTGGATTAGGACCAAGGCCCAGCACCTCTCATTTAAAAAGCATTTAGGGAGAACCGTCAGCAGTGCCCGGCGATGCGGCCCGGCTTAGAGGGGAAGTAATTGGGAGCGGCGGCGGCGGCTCTGCCTGCGCCCCTCGCTTCCCACAGCCGGGCCGGGCTCGCCGCGTTTAATCCCCGCTAATGATGGGCGAGGGCCCCGGCCCGGCCCGGCTCAGCTCACCTTTCTGGTGGAAGCCCTTGCCGCAGAACTCGCAGACGAAGGGTTTGTAGCCGGCGTGGATGCGGATGTGGGTGTTGAGCGTGGAGCTCCTGTTGAACGCTTTTCCGCACTGGTTGCACTTGTGGGGTTTCTCCTGCACAGGGGGGCGAGAGGGCCGTCAGTGGGGGCTGCGCGGAGAGCAGGGGGGCCGCCGCCTCCCGCACCCTGGCTGCCCCCCGCACCCTGGCTGCCCCCCACCTACCTGGGTGTGGATGATTTTGTGCCGGCACAGGGTGCTGGCCTGGCGGAAGCCCTTCCCGCAGACCTTGCAGACGAAGGGCCGGGCCCCCGTGTGCACCGGCATGTGGCGGGTGAGGTTGTAGTGCGCGTTGAACACCTGCGGGGAAGCGCCGGGAAGGCGAGGTCAGGCACGGCCCCGCCGCCGGCCGCCCCCGGCCCCCCACCCCGTGCCGGCGCCCCCCTTACCTTGCCGCAGACCTCGCAGGTAAAGTTTTTGGGCTTGCCCTCCGCCGCCCCGCCGCCGCCGCCCCCCATCTTGCCGTGGCCCTTGGGGGGGCCGCCGCGCTCCGCCGCCGCCGCCTCCTTCATCACCTGATCCAGGTGTCCCGGCAGCCGCTCCTTGTGGGCGAAGGGCGGCGGCGGCGGCAGCTTCTCGGCCGCCAGCCCCGCCAGCTTGGCATTCTCCAGCAGGAAAAGCTTTTGGTGGGCCGAGAGCCCCCCCGGCGGCGGGGCGCCCAGCAGGCCGGCAGGGAAGAGCTGTCCGTGCAGGAGGTCGGCCGGGTGGTACGCGGCGTCCAGGTAGTTGAAGTAGTAGAGGGAGCGGGGGGCGGCCGGCACGGCCCCTGCCTGGTGGATGACCTGCGGCTTGATGAGCCGGCCGCTGGGCTGGCCCAGGGCGAGCTCTGCCTTGCAGCAGACGCCGCAGTTGGCTTTGCAGAGCCCCGCGCCGCCCCGCAGGCTGCTCTTCCACAGCTCCGAGTAGTTGAGAGTCTTGGAGGGCAGCTCGTAGCCCAGCGGCGGGATAGGGATCACGCAGGGCAGGGGCGAGCACAGGTTCAGCGGCTTCTTGCCCGGCTCCGGCCCCGGCCCGCTGTGCCGCTGCTCGAAGGCTGGCTTGGGCTCCGACGTCTTGGCCATGATCCGCTCGATGGAGAAGGCCAGGGTCTTAGAGGGGTTAGCGGCGGCGGCCCTGCCGTCGTGCCGGGGGCAGGAGGAAGGCATGACCGTCTCCAGCGACCCCGGGCTCGCCATGTCGCTCCGCCGTGCGGGAACTTGGTGTGAGCAGCGACTTGCTCCCGCTCTCGGCTCTGCATTCCAGAAAAGCCAGGAGACAAATCAATTTAATAAGCACCTTGTTCTCCCCCCACCCCACCCCCCACCGGCACCCCCTCCCTATTTACATTCAAATGAACATATCCAAGAACAATGGCACGTAGGGTACCAGATTACTGCTCATTAAGCGGAACACGCTAAAGTAACATGCAAGCTAGACCTTGTTAGTATTAAAGAAAAAAAAAAGGAAAGAAAAAGAAAAGCCTCCTCCAGCCCAATGCCACCCAGCCCAGCCCCACCGATGGCCACGGTCCGGGAAATGCAGGAGCAGGGGCGGGGGGCACGGCGAGGGGCGGCGGGACTCGCCTTGGGACCACTTACCTTTGCCCAGCGCCGGCGAGACTCATCCAAGCAGCGCAGTGTGGCCACAGTCACATTTTGATAGCAAACATCTTCCTGAGCGTCAGATCACGGTCTCGTACATTTAAAGCTGACATCACATGAAGTCACTTTGAGCAGAATGACATGGGGATGCCACCATGGATCTTCCCCGAGCCGAGGCGCCGGGCTGGAGCACGGTGGGTTGGGGCAGAGAGAGGAAGACGAGCCCCCCCTCTCCACGCACAATTTCCTTCCAGTTTAAGACGCACAAATCGCTCGTGTGCGAGCTGGGTTTTTTCCTCTCTCTCTCCCTTCTTAAAAAGCAACTTGCAAAGCAGAGGAATCGTTTTGCATGTGGCAAATTAGAAGGCAAGTGCGATTCACAAGTTGGGTGGAAAAGAGTGCTCCAGTTCTTGCTGGGGTTAGAAGAGCCACTCCGAGTGAGCGTGAGGATTTTTTTTTCTTCTTCTTCTTCCTTTTTTTTTTTTTTTTTAAAGAAGGGGGAGAATGATTTTTTTTTTTCTAAAGCAACTACCACGCAACCATGCTCGAGTTATTTTGGCAACCCATCTGCAATCAGCTCCGTTGCAACCGAGCTGGAAGATAATTAATAAATTGTCACTTATCTGCGAGCCTCCCCAGCATGTATAAATTAATAGCCAACCCATTAATTAGGACAGTGTATTAATGTTAATTAAACTAAGTTTAATTCCACCCCTCTCCCCTCACAGGGTAGCTGGTGATTAGCCTTAAATAAATGTGGAGGGAGTTGAGTCCAGGACTGGATTTCGCTGCTTTAAAAAAAAAAAAAAAAAAAAAA
>NW_016691578.1:0-4584 GCF_001604755.1 Lepidothrix coronata | reverse complement strand
TTTTTTTTTTTTTCATTTTAGAGAAAAGCCAAATTTAGTGCTGGCTCAGGAAATCTTCTATGCATATGAGTCATAACTATGCAGCTGATCAGTAAGAGAATCCCAAATGGAAAGGTGAACAGGAGTTCACACATTAGGTTTTTGCACACTAAGCACAAATAATTTCAGAAGAATATCTCTGGCTGAGGTTGTTTGCATCCCTTTTCTAACACTTCTCTTCTTAATGCCACACGTGCAGCCTTGAGATTGGAATCAGCTCTGGGACTCTAAATTGCTACTTCAAATGCTGGAAAATACTGAAAAGAACCCTGTGATTGCTTATGCCTAAAGGAGTATTTTAGTTTTCCTTGTCTAATCAACTTTTTCTGGCTTCTTAGTACACATAAGTTGCTTTTTCACTCTGACAGTTTGCAAGAATATTAACAAGAGGACAGGAATGTATGGCAGAAGTTCTTTGTAAGACTAGAAGAAATAAATTATCTTAACTTACATAGTTTGAGGAACACACGGCTGAAATGCAGCCCATATGCATGGTGATTATTTATAGGCATACAAATTATATTCAAAAAAGAGCCAGATGGCTTTAGCAACACATCTGCTGTCTTCAAGGCAGAACTTCTGAAGCAAACTTGGGACATTAACTCCTATTATAGAGCAGTCAAGAACCAGTAGGGCTACATTTGCTTTGTAGTCTGTAAGAGTTGTATCTTCCTACACAGAAGTTGAATTTAATCTGAAGTCAGCATCAAAGGCAGGCTGTAATATTTTGCATTTTAACAGGGTTATCATGCTGTTAGTAACTAAATGCAAGGCTTGGGAAGGTAGGTCACCACTAAGGCAGAAGCCAACCCTCACACATGCTAAGTGGGGGTTACATAAATCTTTATGTCAGCTTGCAGTTCTGTGTATTTTGCACTGATTTTCAGCAAAGTCACAATCCCTGAAAATCCTTCAAAATCATAAACATTCACATTATGTGTTATTTTTCCTGTTTTACCTTAAGAGAAGGTTCTCTTTTAACAGATAATACCAAGAGGTGATTGAAAGACATCTTAAACATAGAAATCAGAACCACGTGAGTATAAAATACTGATTTATAATGCCAAGGGAGGGCTGGGAGAGAAGTCAGACATCCACTAACTACATGCAAAATATACATTTGAAAATTTAGAAGTCGAACTGGGAGAGAGCACTGGGAGCCCTGCTTCTAATCCTCACCTGGACAGGCAAAACTTGGCACAAGTGCTTGACTTTACACCTACTGCCTCCTGCAGCAGTGTGCTACACTAAGTAGTACTATTGCTCATTTTGATTTATATTCAGCATTGCAGAAACTTCTGCAGGAACAGTACTCCTCTCCTCCCCTGCTTATCCTACTTGTTATAAAAAGCAGCTTTAAAACAAACAAACAGAACATATTCTTAAAAAAAAAAAAAAGAAGCTAAATTTGCCTCTTCTGCTAGAATGGATTCACTCCTTAGAGTGCAGCTTTGCCCAAGGCACTTTTGGATCCTGTCTATTTTTCTGGCAACACAGATAAAACTGGAAGCTGGACCCACTGCACCATGTAGAAGTCCCAGTGCAGGCAGTTTCCAGCTTATGTCTTCCTAGAAGGGGTAGGAAGAAGCTCTCTGTGCTCTGATGCTGCTGTTGTTCCCAGCTGGGAGCTGGAGAGCAGATGAGTGCAGTGAGAGCTGTGCATCCCCCGTCAGCATGTGCTGGAGGAGATTCAGCTGCATCAGCACCTCTTTCCTGGGATAGATAACTACAGCAGGACCCTGTTTTCATGGCCTCTTGACCAGCCTACACTCTCCATACTCCTCCATCGACAGCGTGGCCAAAGGCTGGAATATACACCAGGACCATGCTGCTCCTTTGTTCAGTGAGAACTTAGCTCTCCTACAAGACAGAAATGCTCTGCAAATAAAATTCTAATGGTAATTAGAAGCATAAAAGTTAAAGCATATGCAGATGTTTTTCCAAGTTTGAAAGTTTTCCTAAAATATGAAAATTCTAGATTTCAATGCATTCAATTACCTCCGTTAGGTAAGATACTACTCCTGGTATTTATGAATACTCTGTTGCCCAAATTTTTGAAAGCTTCTGGAATGGTTTTTAGGAAGGCTATTTTTTATTATATCAGAATAAAACATTACCCTCTCTTTCCTTATGTATATAATTTAATTTTGTTAGACTGTCTAATCTCATCGAGGCTCCCAATCATCCCAAATAAGAACTTGCTATGAGAGGGAGTGAATTTGACCTCTTTGAAATGCTAATTGAATTCCTTATCTGTAAAGCCAATATTTGTGTTGTATAGCTCAGTGATGGAGAGAAAAATAATCCATAAGCCTGATGAAATGATAAAATGCATTTGTTTAAGTCATTAAAATTAAACAGTGCTTATACTAGGTTCTTATTTCAATTCGAGTGAGATCTGAAAAGAATACAAAACAAATGCTAGAGATCACAGGTCCCTGCAAAAATTCCACAGCAGTGCCCTTTCAGTCGAACAAAATCAACCCAAAACTTAGGTCTTCAACTCTTATGTGTGTATCATTCTCAACAATGACATCATCAGTGTGACTCAGACTGTTCCAAGCAAGCTACTCTGGGAGAACTTTGTCCTTTAAACATCAAACATTGTCCTTTCACCACAAAAATGCTCTGTCACAAACACAGGCACACAAAGTAAGTTGTCTTCCTGCTGCTTTTGGAAAGGAGAAAGGCATTTTCATATCACTGATAACAGCAATTCTGAAAGTTAACAGAAGTCCCAGGACTGCTGGGGTTTCCATATGTCAAGCCTCTTTCTCTGTGTCAGATGTTCCCTTTCTGGAGTAAGGGAACCACTGTGCTGGTACTGGCTGGATGCTGCAGCTTCAGCTGTGCAGTGGTAATCGGGGAAGGGATTAACTTTGCTTAAACATTTGACTGCTTTTCCTTTGGGAGACTCTGGAAACATGCCAGAAAGAGTGATTCTTCAGAGTAACACTTGTGCTAATCTCTGGACCTGCTTCCATGAACTGCATGTGCCAAGCCCCTTCATCCCTCTGGGAAAGGAGGTTCCATGGGGCTGATACTCTTTTAACGTGTAAGATTGGGCTTTAACAGTGTTGGCTTCTTCCACCGCCCGTAAAAGCAAAGATAGGAATTCTGGGATTAGTTTGTTTTAAATCAATGGATGCACATGCCAGAATTGCAGCTTTAAAGCCATTAGCAGGAGTTAGCAGTGCATAGTCTGCTCCTTTATATAACCACTCTTATAAATCACATGTGCTCAGCCATTCCTTCACTTCTTGTATGGGCAACACCTCACAGCTATATGGGGAAGAAGAAAAACTGGCTGCTGTAGGCAAACTCTTTCTGGTTGGGCCAAACCACTGTTCTGTGCACTTTGGGTACATACAAACCAATTTCTGTGTGACTTGCCTATGGTTAACTCCCAATGACGCAGTTAAAACGTAAAAACAATGTGCTTATTAAGGCGACAACTACAAAAAAGGTTATTTCCTCAGAAAATTACTAAGTGTTACATTTGGATGGTATAATACATATTTGGGGAAGGAATGAGGATGACTTGGATGCTTACTATGTTTCCTGTTCAAGAAATACCTAATAAATCGTGTGAGAGATTATTTTCCTGTGAAAATATTATATTAAATAGAAGTAAGTGGAAAATCTTGCTGTTAAAGCCATCTGTTTCCCTCCCTCATGCTCACAGAAACTGCACATGCCTGTGCCTGCATGAAAAGAAGAGAATGGATTAGATACAGATAAGTATTTGGAGCTAGAGGATTGATTGAGTTGAAATTAATTTTAGATGCAGCGAGATGGTGTCAGCCAGGACCAGATCTTTGCAAGTCACAGAGTGAACAGCACCATGTGTGGAAGAACATAAGTGAATTTTCTTCTTGACCTTAGGCTGAGGTTAGTGAACTCCTGATTGAAATCCCTTAAAAGATTTTTAACTGATGTAAATTCTAAATATGCAGGCAAACTTTTTATGAAGTGATTATCGCTGTCAAAAAATGAAGTATATGGACCAGCAAAATATATACTTCAGGGGCTCAGTGAAGTATATATTTATTTGCAGAAGTAAATAATAAAAGTGATTGCAAAAGGCTGTATTTAAGGACTATTTTAAACTAAGAAGGTCTTAGATAGAGGAGAATGACATGTAAGGTCACCTGCATCTATGCAAGATATTCAAATGCCAATGAGCAAAGAAACATCTGTGGCAATAATCATGAAAAGATTAAATGATGGGATTTTTAATGCATAGATGTAAATTTACCACATGGCAACAAATCACACTGTGTATGGGTGGGTTTTTTTGGACACAAATGTAGTAATTCCCTGGAGACATTAATTATATAATCATTTAATTAATAGGGTGGAAGATTAGGAATAAGGGGTAGGACGGTGAAAATAAACAGTTTTCTTGTTTCTCCTTGTTATGAGAATTGAAAATTTTTAGCACAAAGCTGTTTTGAAGTAAGAAGTAACCCTGATGTTTTACTACTTGAATTATCTTGAAATCTTGTGCTGCAGATACTCAGTCTGGGCATAGAAAAATGAATA
>NW_016691577.1:0-4587 GCF_001604755.1 Lepidothrix coronata | reverse complement strand
TGCATGTGCAGGGGCTGAGGCTCCTCCACAGCACCACTGCTGTGCATGTGCAGGGGCTGCTCCGTGGTGGGGGGAGTCCCGCAGAGACCAGGGCAGGGGCTGCCAGGGAGGGAGAGGGGGTCAGCCACCAAGTATTCATCGTTGCAGTGTGCACAGGAAAGAAACCCATGGCTGGAAACAGGGTTTTCCTTTAGTGCTCTCTGTGCACTGTGGGTTTGTTGGCTGCAGAAAAGGTTCTGTACAGTGTCGATTCTCCAAAGCAGATGGCAAACAGTGATTAACCAGTTCCTTCCAACTGCTCACTAATGAGCAGACTCCAAGTTGAACCAGTTATTCATATTGAATTAAGCTTTAAAAAAATCATGTACTTAGGAGCATAAATGTTTCTCATCTAAATGGAAACTTTCCCAGAATAGTGCACTTGGGGCTGGATGGATGTCTTCAAGCTTATTTCTAATGGTAGAGGATATGAAAAAGTAAATGATAGCAGAATATGATTATAGTTCTTAATGTAATTTAAAATTATTCCATTGTAAGTGAAATACTGATGCACAGGGGCAGGACCTCTGACCCACGTGCATTTGCAAGCCTCTCCTACGCAGAAGTAAGTGTCTTGTATGTGGCTGTTGAGACTTACTATCTTGTCTAAAGCTTCTTTAAGATTTGAGTGGAAGCACTGCTCTAACAGCAGTATCAAGGATTTTAGATTTATGGCATTAAGAGCTAATGGGAAGCACATTTGCTGTACATTCACATTCCTAAGCTGTTTTACTCATGGCACTTCAAGGCCAAGTGAGGCCTAGGATAGATGAGCTTTCGAATAAAAAAAAGAAAAAATGTTTTAATATGGATAATTTGAGAAATGGTGTGTGTACTGCCACCAGCGAGATCACACAGAAACAGGCTGGGGGCAACTGTGTGGGAAGCAGCTCCATAGTGAGGGATCTGGGGGTCCTGGTACACAAGTAACAAATAGTTACCTCAGCATTTTTCTGTATGGCTCTGCCTAAAGGGAAATCACAGCTTCACTACATGATAGCAAAATTCTGATTGACTTCACAAGGCTCTGCATTCTGTCAGCTTAAACGGGGATCACTCGAGGGCTCTTCAAAGTCAGATAATGGTTTTAACGTGTGGAGAACTTAAGAGAATGTTTTGGGTTCTTCTGAAAGAGTATTTCACAATATCAGATTCCTTTAGCATAGACACATTGAAGTTATGCTAGTATTGGAAACAAAAAACCCCAGTATGTCCTCTCAGCTTTGTGCCTGTGTTCCTGTAAGCACAAGTACTTAATTGAGTTGCTCCAAAAAAAAAGGGCAAACTGCAGCAAAGAAAAGCTTCCTTCCGGTGATCACCAAGTAAGAAAGTATTTCCAAATTTTAGAAACTGTTGGCCGGCTCTGACATTTAGAAAACACATCTTAAAAAGACAGACTGTGTAAAAAATCCAAACTTTATCACGTGAACTTGCTTCCAGCCTGGAAAAGCTTGCTTTTTACAGCCAGGATAAAACACATAACCTGCAGTGTACACATCCACTGCTGTGGTAGGGCACATGTCCTTTTACTGCATGTCTGACGAGGGGGAAGGGGTTTGACACAGCTTGGGCTGGCTGGATATAAAGGCAATTGGCAGCAGAGCATATATAGCCCTGCTACTGTTGTGTTTGTGAGATAAAAAATGTTCAGGGTATGTTTCCTCTTCTTCAGGAACCAGGCTATTCTAGTTCATGAAGTTGCATATGCTATTGATTACAGTATTTTTAACTGTGTGCATTATATGTGAGTATAGATAATGATAAACTCACACTGGAGTCCACTTGGCCTGTAAAAATTTTATGCAACTCTAAGGAAAAGTTACTAAATAGTTATTAAAAAACCATTTTGGAAACTGAGGGGCCTGTTTCAACAGCCCAGCCTTAATCCTTTAATGCACTCAGTGTTTTGGATGAGTGCAGGTGTACATGTAATTATGAATTTAAAATGGTCTAGAAATATTTAAGAACAAAAATACTGCCAATGTAGTAGAGGCTAATTTCTGGAAAATAATGGCTACAGAACCATTTGGTAATTTTCAAGCCTACCCTTCCAAAAGAACAATCTGGATCTGAGGAGTGTCTGTCACAGGTTATTGCCAATTTCAGTGTTTGGCATTTGTGGTGGATTTTATACTAATATTAATAATGTGGTTTTGTTTCTCTTCCTCTTACATTTTAACCCTCAGAACTTATTTTTTTTGCAGTGTTTTCTCTGTAGTGTGATGGATTTTTATATATTTGTAGAGAATCTGACATAATACATTAGTCTAGTAGCTGGAGCATTAAAAAGCAAGAAACATAAGACTTGCCATTCTGAGGGCTGCTAACACTGCTTTTAGGATTTGGGGAGATGTTTTTTTCCAGGAACACTTGCGTGTGTGTGAATCCAGCCCGTGACACACACTGTGGTTAGCAGCAGCTTTTGTGTGTCGTGGCTCAGGTTCCCATACACTGCTGACAGTTTGCATATTCGTGAGAGCCATGACATTTTCCTGCATCTGCTCTTATCACAGATTCCCTTTCAAAGCAGCACTTCATTGATGTAGTACACTGACACATTTTACATATAATTGTTTTTCATCTGGTTGCATGATTATTTTGTGACACCTAGTGGATAAATTGATAGTGGTGCCGCCTTAAATTGCCTCTGTTTTTTTAGATTCTCTTGATAGATGTTCTGGCCTGGAAACTCAGTTCTCATCTCAAACACATAGGCTCTCTTGCTTTCTTACTTTCACTACCTTTTTTTTTTTCTCTTTAACTTTGCTTATGGAATAACTTGCTCATAGCCAGGTGAACAAATACCCAACACCAGTCTTGAGGAAATTCCAGGAGTCCCAAAACAGTACAAGGTAGGAAACGTTTAAAAATTTAATGATATGGTTTAGTCAGGACCCCTCTGTGTGCAGCCTGGGATCTTCACACATCATCTTTTTCTACTGCATCACCCTTGTTTGTGATGTGCTTCAAGCATGCAGTTCCATTAAGAACTAAGCATGCACTACCTAAAGTTATAAAAGGTTGCAGAGAAGTACTTATATTCACTGCCCAATGAGGACTCGTAGAAATACCCATTCTTTAATGTTCTTAGAGAATGAAATCTGTTAAATAATTAAAATATTATTTTATACACATAAGAATGTTTTCAGAATGTTTACATCAAGAGACAGAGTCTAGAAATGCCTTAAATGCTTGACCTACTTTCACAACTAAGATACATCTTGCAAAGTAAATCTTAATTTACATGTCATGGATTCTGTGCCTGCAGCTTCTTTCCCCAACAGGAAAATATTGAAATACTGTCCAGTATGTTTGCTATAAATGCTGTGTGATAGAAAAGCAGGTGTTTTTATATGACTCTATTTTTTATGTCGATAAGGGAGGGGAATCAATTATCTCAGTTTCACTAGGCCTTCTTGCTGTATTGCTAAGTTGATACTGGCAATGGGCACGTTCCTGTCTTCAGAGAATGTATAATCTGCTCCTTGCCAGACTGATTGTAAATTTTGAAATCTTTGGCATCCCAGAGCAGGCACAGAGAAATGGCTAAGATAGGATTTTAGGAGTTTTTAAATAGTAGCTAAAAGAAACTGTAAGGCAGATGAATTTGGAGATGAGGGGTTATGTATTTTTCATACGTGGGGAATTAGAATGGAATTGTGCAGACGACATGAAGAAATTGATTCTAAAGACTATCTTCAAGATTTTAGGTTTCAGCTTCCGAGAAAATGTATTGCATATTTCAACTCCCAAGAGGCTTCACAAACAGAAACTGTAATACTGAACTATGTCTTTAATACCGACTGACGAGGCACTCCTTCCCTGGGCTCTTCCCAGCCGCTCATCCTAACAGTTCTCCTGTGACTTTCACTTATGTAAAATTAGGGCCTGTGGCAACAGCATCATGAATAATGGACACAGAGAGTCTAACACACCTCAGCTCTGGCAGCGATCTGCTCACTGCCACCACTTTGAGTCCGTTCAGGAAGGTATAACCAGTGAAAGCTTCAGCCTCGGGTACAAAGACTTGCCCTGGAGTGAGTCTGCGGCGAGGCCTGGCCACCCGAGGGGACCGAGAGGGGCAGTGCTGTGTGTCTGGCACTCGAGCCCTGCCCTGCCAGCCCTGAGGAGCGCCCGCTGTGCCGTCGGTGCCACCGCCCGTGCACCCACACACGGTCACATCGGGCCGTTTTCAGGGGCTCCCCCTTTGCTGTAGGATCCTGTGACTGGGCTCTGTGTGGGCTGGGGAGCTCGCTAGCCCATGCAGGAGGTTGGCATGGGCCCTGTCCGTGCCTGTCACCTGCAGCGGGAAGGGCTCCCAATGGAAAATAACTGAGCAGAGCAGAGGCAAAGCCAGCGTGACAAAGGGACTTGTGTGTGCTTCTTAAATAATAACACAACTTGGGACAGTATCAGAGGGTGGTGACAAAGCTGTTGCCATGCACAGAAGTCAGTGCTGGTAACCACAGAAAAACAGTCACCGAAAGGAAAAAGGGAACTCCATAGCATTGTTGTCACGGCAAATTCCTGGAGGTCCCTGGGAGCTGG
>NW_016691576.1:0-4588 GCF_001604755.1 Lepidothrix coronata | reverse complement strand
AATATAGTAAGTATATTAAATATATATTTATATAAAATATATATTTATATGCTATATATTTATAATTTATGATTATAAATGCTAAATATTTATAAGATACAGAAGACACAAATATATAAATAATATGTGAACATACAAATATTCATAGTATACAAGTATAATATATAAATAAATATATATTTATAAATAATATATAAATAAATATAAAAATTTATATTTATATATAAAATATAAATAAATATAAATAAATATAAATAATACTATATAAATTTATTTGATATATTTATATAGTAAATATATATTTAAAAAGTACATATATATAAAAATATATATTAAAATGCATAAATAAAATACATGCTTTTTTTGCATCTTGTCCCATGTCAATGGCTTGTCCCACAGGACAACTGTCAGCTGGGTAGAGAGTAAAAAAACGTGGAGAGGGAGTGGCAGGTGCTTCCAGGAGCACCTCTGCAGCTCGGCCCTGGGGTGAGGGTTGATCCCACCAGAAATGCCCAGCGGTGCAGGGGATGCTCCTCTTTTCCCACCTTTCCCTGAGCAGGTGCCCGTGTGTCTGTGTTCCTGCAGGGTTTCCGGGTTGTCCCAGCTGAGGAGTGCTGGATGAAGTCCCTGGAGCCGCTGATGGGGGAGGTGAGGGCACAGATGGGGGACAAGCCCACGTACATCAGCTTCGACATCGATGGATTGGACCCCGCGTACGCCCCGGGCACCGGCACCCCGGAGATAGCTGGGCTCACACCTGCACAGGTGAGGGGACTCCAGGGAATGCAGCTGCATTTCCCACTGGGAAAGGCATGGTTTTGCTCCCAGGCCATGCCACCAGCACAGCAAAGAGAAGACTTAGGAAGGCCTGGGAGCATTTCCTTATGTTGATGAGGAAGGGAAGTGTGGAACTGATGAGATTTGGCCTGTAGAGGCTGGGTTTCCTTATATAAAAATGGGGAAAGCAGAGCCCTGACTGGTCCACCAGGTCAGATGTTTCTTGATCCCAAATCCATTTTTTTCCTAGGCTTTGGAGATTATTTGTGGCTGCAAAGGCCTGAACATAGTGGGGTGTGACCTTGTGGAAGTCGCACCAATGTACGACGTCTCTGGTGAGTCTAAAGATCTCGAGAGTAAAACATGGCAGAGGCAGCCACGAGTGAAAGCCATTGGATATTCATGGATTTTTTTCCCCTTGTTTTGTCTTTTTCTAGGTAACACAGCCCTCCTGGGTGCAAACCTACTGTTTGAGATGCTGTGTGTTCTCCCAGGAGTGAAGACACTGTAAGAGTAGTTCCTGCCTGCTCCAGGACCACGCTGCTCCATGTCCCCAGCCAGGCTTTCCATGTCCCTTTCCCCTCATCCAGCTGCAGCCAACGTGGGGCTTTGCAGCACAGAATAAATGCCATTTTCCACGAGTAAAGGTAATTTTAAGCTGAGAAGCTGTAGGGAGCAGATGGGTTTGAACACCCCATTTAACTGGGGTCTGGAGCTTTGAAATTGGTCTGGTAAAGGGACAGATGAGGCTAATAGTGTTTGGCCTCTGGAATTACTCAGCCAGCTTACAGGGCTCCTGGCAAAACTCACTGGTAAAGACTTTCTTCCATTAGGATGTGGCAGCAAGACAATGACTATTGTCTTGGGGGAGGGAGGGCAGCAAAGGGCATCTGGGGATCCTGCTGAGCCTAGGGGGATGTTTGACTGAAGTTCCTGCTGGTGGAATCACCAGGAGTTTCCTATGGCAGGAGTGGTTTAATCACTCCTGGAATTTCTGAGCTGATGTGGAGGTGAGGTTAGTTTGTACACGGAAACACAAAGCCACTTCATCACACATTAAAATAAGTTTATTTTGGTTGCGAACCTGTAATTGTCTTAAAACAAAATGACATAAGTGCCTGTTCACAAATACAAAACCAAAACCAAACCAAAACAAAAAAACCAAAACAAAAACAAACAAACAAACAAAATAAAAAGACAAGTTTGCCAAATAAGTTAATTCCCCCCCTCCCAGTATCAAAAGTGCAAAATAGGTACCTAGTTTTCAGTCCTACTTGTCAAGCTGCGCTCATGTCCTGGCTCCTGGCTGCTGTGGGTGAAGGGCAGAGACAGGGGCAGGGAGGAGTTTGGGAACAACCTCCACTCCAGGGCCTGTGTCCCTTCTTTCTCCTCAGCTCTGAGCGCTGTGCCATCGCTGGGATCTCACTAGGACAGTGCACTAGGACCGAATTTCCTCAGTCTTTGGATTATGAACCACCACGCATGGAACAGAATCACAAGGGTTAGAAAATGACGGGGGGTGAGGGCTCAGGGCTGCTGGGAGAGCAGGGGCAGATCCCGGGTGTCATAGTTTGAGATTGGTCCCCCCTGAGAGTCAGGGGCTCAGGGGTGATTGGGTGCCAGGGCAGTGTTCCCTGGAGAGCCAGTCACCACTCATGTTGTTTGCTTCTGCTGAAAACTCATATATACACAGCACTGGAAGCTGCTGGCAGTTGTTCTGTTGGTGTCTGTTCTGCGTGTAGGTGGAGAAGGCCGGGGGTGGCTGGGCTCCTTCTTCCCCCTCTCCGGGGGGAGAGGGAAGCCCTGCGGCCCCCCAGCTCTGCGGCCCCCCAGCTCTGCCTAGGCCAGAGTTAAGAGGCAGCATTTGGAGTGTGTGCTGTGAAGGAAGAGATTCACAGCACCTGAGGTAAGAGGGAGGAGGCCAGGCCCTCTTCCCCCCCCTGCAGCTGCGGGACACTTGGGACAGTGTATAACTGGACTGAGCTGCCTGTGGCCAAGGCTAGGGGGCTTTTTTTCCCCCCACACTGCATTGAGGCTGGTAGGGGGTGGATTTTAAGGCTCAGCATTAAAGCAGAGCCAAGTGGACGGACTGCTGACGAAACAGCTCGGAGCCTGGAAACTGGATTTTGGATTTCTAATGTGGCTCAAACTGCCACACCGGGATAAGCAGCTCTGACCCTGCTCTCCAAGACAGCAAATACCTGGAGCGCCACACTGGCACTAAAACCTACTAAACCAGGGGTTAGGGCAGCTTGGCATTCGCTTCAACCCAGGAAAAAGGGTTTCCATAAAACAGAAACCAGGGGCTGTGCTCCCATCCAGCCAAACCCGGCAAGGGTGGACTGCTGCAAGCGCTCCTTCAACTCGACTCTGGCTGAAAGGGGAGGTTACCTGTGCTAAAAAGAAAATAAAAAAGGACTCTGGCAGAATTTGAAGGCTGTAAAGCCTTCTCTCCTTCCTCGGGGCAGGGCTGAATTCCCTTGCTGTAGCACAACTAGGCACTTTTTTTTCATGGATTGAGGCTTTTCTACTGGTTTCTGACCAGATGAAGAGACAGCAGAGACCCAGAGAGTATTCTTTTGCTTTTGCAAATGTTGAAGAAGTTATGTGGAGCCTTCTGGTGGGCTAAAACCTATTCCAGCCACATCCTGCATGGGAAAAGCACAGGAGTAGACAGCAATCGCTCCAGCCAAGTGAAAATGAAGTCTAGAAGCACCAGGCTGGTGTTTTGTTCCCCCTCTGCTCTCCTTCAGCAGTTTTTGTGCACCTCAGAGTTCCTGGGCAGGGAGAAGACTCTGCCTTCTTTCCTTCCTTCCCTCTACTTTCTGGGGCACAGAGTCTGCTGGGCTGGAATTAATTAACCTCGCATAGGGTTGGTTGGTAGCCTTTATCTGAAGTACATTTTACAGGGGTCTGAGGTACCTGCAGGGTTCAGAGCACACCAGTCTGCTCCCAGGATGGGAGCAATGCAGTGAGGCAAGGCTTTGGGAGCAACTAGGGCATGTAGGCAGTGCAATGACGAGCATTCCCATCTTCCTATGGGATCAGCAGCTGGCTCAGAGGTCAGCACTTATTCCTACTGACTGGCTGCTCTGCTAAGATGGTCACTAAGGTGGCGAGGGCTGAGTTTGGAATTAACACCATGTGCTCTGAGGGCTCTGTGTCAGGTTCAGAGCCCTGTGGCAAAGGCCACCTGCTCCCATCCCTGCACTTTGGCAGTGCTGGAGCCTGACGGTGACGGGATCCATGGAAGGAGACCTGGGTGACAGCAGCGAAAAGGAAGCACAAGCCTCACAGGATTTCAGTCCTGGCCACAAAGAGAAGCCCTGCTGCCTCCCTTGATTGCTAGAAGGTTAAGCAGCCATGAGGCTGCTGCTTACCCTCCCTCCACCTTACCCAGGACCACCCTTTCCCAGCAGTGTTGGAAGTGGCTGTTGGGGCACTGCTACAGCAAAGCACCATCCAAACCCTGTTCTAGCCTCACACGGACTTACAACTTCCAAAAGACAAAAAAAAAAAAAAAATCCAAGCAAACAAACACAAAGGCAAGGCAGCAGCCTGAGTGTGGAAAAACAGAGGTTTGGGGCAAGAAGGAAATGGGCAAGAGGTGGAAACGGGCAAGAAGCTGAAACCCAACATCTCAACCCCACACCTAAACCAAAAGGAGCTTCACACACACGCGACGGTCTGATGATACAGCACTTCTGGGGCAACATTTCAAGAATACAATCGTTGAAGGATGAGGTTCCTCGATACAAAGGAAGGTTGGTTTGTACTACAGTTGGAAGGGTGTTTGCAAGGAGCCCAGGTG
>NW_016691575.1:3291-4593 GCF_001604755.1 Lepidothrix coronata | reverse complement strand
ATACTGGTCCGTACTGGTCTGTACCGGTCCATACTGGTCTGTACTGGTCCGTACTGGTCTGTACCAGTCCATACTGGTCCGTACTGGTCTGTACCGGTCCATACCGGTCTGTACTGGTCTGTACTGGTCCATACTGGTCCATACTGGCGCAGGGGGCCTGTGCATCGCCCAGTCCATCAAGATCCCGCGGGAGCCGCGCCCGGGCGAGTTCGCGAAGGTCATCAGGCGCCTGATGGAGACGTCGACGGCGCGGGGGGTGGTGCTGTTCGCCAACGAGGACGACATCCGGTGAGCCCAGCACGGACCAGTACGAACCAGTACGAACCAGTACGGACTGGTCCTGCCCCGCACTGTCCCAGTCCCCCACAGCAGCCTCCCAGTCCCTTCCCAGTGCTCCTCAGTCCCTCCCAGTAGCCCCCCAGTCCCTTCAGGTCCCCTCTCAGTGATTCCTTGTTCCCCCCAGTCCGTTCAAGTCCCCTCCCAGTTTGTCCCAGTCCATCCCATTAGCCCCCCAGTGTTTTCCAGTCCCTTCCAGTCTATTCAGATCCCCTCCCAGTCCCTCCCAGCAGCCCCCTGGTCCAACCCAGTCCATCCCAGTGTTTCCCAGACTCCCCCAGTCCCTCCAGGTCCCCTCCCAGCCCCTCCCAGTCGGCCCCAGTGCCCCCAGTGACGCTGTCCCCGCAGGCGGGTGCTGGAGGCGGCCACCTTGGCCAACCTGTCGGGCCACTTCTCCTGGGTGGGCTCGGACAGCTGGGGGGCCAAGATGGCCCCGGTGCAGGGGCTGGAGGAGGCGGCTCACGGGGCCATCACCATCCTGCCCAAACGGGCCTCGGTGCCAGGTCAGTCTGGGGGCTTTGGGGGGCACTGGGGGGACTATGGGGGGCACTAGGGGGGCTATGGGGCCACCCTATGGGGCTGTGGGGGCACACTGTGGGGGAGGGTCCCATCACCATCCTGCCCAACCCTCAGTGCCTGGTGAGTCTGGGGGCACTGGGGGGTACAGGGGGCTCCGGGGGCACCCTATGGGGCCGTGGGGGGAGGTCATCCAGCCCCATGTGGGTGGGGGGGAGGTGTTTGGGGAGGGTCCTCTCACCTTCCTGCCCCTCCATTGCTGCCCCACAGAGTTCTGGGACACCTTGAGGGGCTGCAGAGCCCCCCGGAACACTGAGGGGGGGCAATAACGCTGTGGGACAGCCTGTGACCCTGTGGGGTCCCTCGTGACACTTGGGACCCCCCGCGACCCTTTAGGCCCCCCCTGTGCCCCGGGTACCCCCCTGACCCCTTGGCCCCCCCCGTGCCCCG
>NW_016691575.1:0-2594 GCF_001604755.1 Lepidothrix coronata | reverse complement strand
TGGGTCCCTGACCCCCCCCCCGTGCCCCCAGGCCGGGAGCGGATCGGGCGGGACTCGCCCTACGAGCAGGAGGGGAAGGTGCAGTTTGTCATCGACGCCGTCCTGGCCATGGCCCACGGGCTGCACTCGCTGCTGGGCGAGGCCTGCCCGGGGGGGGGGCTCTGCCCCAGCATGGACCCCCCCGACGGCCGCCAGCTGCTCGCCCACATCCGCAGGGTGGCCTTCAACGGTACTGGGGGCACTGGGAGGGGCTGGGGGGGCACTGGGAGGGGCTGGGGACACTGGAGACCGTACTGGGGAGCACGGGGAGGCACTGGGATATACTGGGGGGCACTGGGAAGGAGCTAGGGCACACTGGGTGCCACACTGGGACAAACTGGAGGACATCGGAGGAGACTGGGGGGCACTGAAGGCCACACTGGGACACAGTGAGGGGCTCTGGAAACCCTACTGGCCCTTATTGGGATGTACTGGGAAGTGCTGGGTGGGGACTGCGGAGCACTGGGAGGGATTGAGGGCCTTAATGTGATGAACTGGGAGGCACTGGAGGCCATACTGGGAACACTGGTTTGCCCTGTAGTGGGGGGTACGTTGGTGCTGGGGTGGCACTGGGGGTTAGTGCTTTATACAGGTCTGTACTGGTTCACACTGATCCGTACTGGTCCGTACTGGTGTGCAGGCAGCGCGGGCACCCCGGTGTCCTTCAATGAGAACGGGGACGCCCCGGGACGTTACGACATCTTCCAGTTCCAGGGGGGCAACGGCACCGGCGCCTACAGGGCCGTGGGGCAGTGGGTGCAGGGGCTGCGCCTGCAGGTGGGGCTGGGACCCCCAGGGTGGGACCCCTGAACCCCCCCCCGGTCCCTCTGAGTCCCCCCCAACCCACCCCTGAGCCCCCAAACCCCCGTAACCCCTAAAACCCCCCTGAACCCCCCCAACTCCCCCAGGGGTGCCCCCCCCCAGTCAACTGGTGGGATCCCAGTGGCCAACTGGGGGCTCTGCTTGGGGTGTTCCCCTGTTCCCCCTGGGCAGGTGGGGTGTCTATGGGGGGGTTGGGGGGGTCCATGGGGATGTCTATGGGATGTTTGGGTGTCCATGGGGGGTCTTTCACCCCGTTCTCCCCCAGGAGGAGGCCGTGGTGGGGGGTCCCACTCGATGTCTCCCCCCTCCCCGGTGCGCAGCCCTCCGTGTGGGGGGTCCGCGGTGGGTTTGGGGGGGGTCCATGGGGCCTCACGCAGTGTCCCCCCCAGGAGGAGGCCATGGCGTGGGGGTCCAACTCGACGTCCCCCCCGCCCTCGGTGTGCAGCCTGCCCTGCGGCCCCGGCGAGCGCAAGAAGCCGGTGAAGGGGGTTCCGTGCTGCTGGCACTGCGAGCTCTGCGGGGGGTACCAGTACCGCGCCGACCCCCTCACCTGCCTGCCCTGCGCCTCCCACCTGCGGCCCACCCCCGACCGCACGGCCTGCCGGCCCACGCCGGTGCTGCGCCTGCGCTGGGGAGACCCCTGCGCCGCGGTGCCGGTGGCCCTGGCCACGCTGGGGCTCATGGCCACGGCCTTCGTGCTGGCCACCTTCGTGCGCCACCACGACACGCCCATCGTGAAGGCGTCGGGCCGCGAGCTCAGCTACGTCCTGCTGGCCGGCATCGCCCTGGTCTACGCCATCACCTTCCTCATGGTGGCCGAGCCCGGCGTGGGCGTCTGTGCCCTGCGCCGCCTCTTCCTGGGGCTCGGCATGAGCCTCACCTACGCCGCCCTGCTCACCAAGACCAACCGCATCTACCGCATCTTCGAGCAGGGTGAGGACGGGGGGCACGGGGGCCTGGGGGGGGGCCGGGTGAGGGGCAGGAGCTGAGGGATGTGGGACGGGCTGTCCCCACCCCTGCGCTCCTCACCCAGACCAGCCACAGCTACGGCGTCACCGGGGGGGGAGTTGGGGGGGCCCGAGAGTTCCGGGGGTGCCCAGGTGACACCCGGGGACACGCGGGGGGCTGGGAAGGGACCTTGGAGTTGAGGCTGAGGGATGTGGGGTGGGGTCCCACCTACACTGACCCACCACACCTCACACCAGGCGTGTCCCAGGGGTGCCCAGGTGTCCCGGGTGCCCCCTGACCCCGCGTGCCCCCCAGGTAAGCGCTCGGTGACGCCGCCGCGGTTCATCAGCCCCACGTCCCAGCTGGTGATCACCTTCACCCTCAGCGGCCTCCAGCTGGTGGCCGCGGCCACGTGGCTGCTGGTGCGGCCGCCCCACGCCCTCATCGACTACGAGATGGGCCGGACCCCCGACCCCGAGGCGGCGCGGGGGGTCCTGCGCTGCGACATGGCCGAGGGGGCCACGCTGGCCTGCCTGGCCTACGCGCTGCTGCTCATGCTCACCTGCACCGTGTACGCCGTCAAGGCCCGCGGCGTCCCCGAGACCTTCAACGAGGCCAAGCCCATCGGCTTCGCCATGTACACCACCTGCGTGGTGTGGCTCGCCTTCGGGCCCATCTTCTTCGGGGCCGCCCAGTCCGCCGACAGGGTGAGCTGAGAGGGCATTTGGGGTCCCTGGGGGGGTGTTTGGGGTCCCTGGGGGGGTGTTTGGGGTCCCTGGGGGGGT
>NW_016691574.1:0-4595 GCF_001604755.1 Lepidothrix coronata | reverse complement strand
GAAATGACTTATGGATGAGTTAGTCCATATACTAGTTTGAGTGTCATTTAGATAGCATGTCAAAACAGATTAGCTATTTTACCCTGAGATAAAATTAAAGGAAAAGCCTTTGTGCTCTGTACACTTGTAAACAAAGCAATGATAAAAATGGGTAGTTTCACTGGACTGAGTCAGAAATCCAGCAAATACACACACCTTTCAACTGTGGGAAAAAGCATACTTCTCTCTGGGCAATATAAAATAAAACTCAGCAGTCAGATGTTGTAGCTGCAACCAACAGGTCCTCCTCTGCTATAGGTCACCAAGTAAGTTATAAGCACTCTTTGTGCTTATTCTAAAGCCTTACTTTAGAATTTAGGGAACTATCCTGGTGGAACTTAACATTCTGCACTGATCGGTAACAAAATATTTATTGTTTCATAGGAGAAATCTGGCCCAGTCAAAGCTGTGCATGATGGAACAAATAATCCTTAGATTCCTGCCATCTTTTGGCAGAAAGGAAGCTGGTCACAGATGCTTTAACAGATGTGTAAAGGACACAAAAGAAAATCTTGATATGTGAGCAAGAATCACAAGGAACGACTTGACTTTAAATTATGAGGTGGTGCTACTTTTTCAGGTCACAAATATAAAATCTATTATTGATCTTGAGCATTGCCTCCTATTTTAAATGTCTTTTAAAGCCAGGGGCACTCTAATGCCATTTAATCAATAACTGCTTTCACATTTTTGAAGCAAAAATGCAATTTGTTTACAGATTTTAAAGGCTACTAATGTACATTGCCTTTTCTTTTCTACCATGTCTGAGAGGAGGTGATGTTCTCTCATATATAGCTTAGGGTGCCTGCTGTGCTAGGCAGGACATTCAAAACCTTTGCAGCCTGTTTTATGGCCCTGGTGGTGCAGGAATAATAAAAGCACGTTGCATTTCTCTCCTTTCCTGCTTTAACAAGCTCTCCAAAGGGAGAGAAAGCTTTGAAAGGAACCAGACAAAATGAAGCCACCACCAAAATAATGCACTGAGACACTTGACCTACACATGTAAGTATTGCAACATATGAGGAATGCATCAATAACCTTTAAGTTATTAAGGAAACCATCTGAGAAAGAGGATGTAATTAGATCATAGCAGTGAGGTTCACATTTGGTTTCCATATTTTTGAGGATTCAGTCAACATTTAGAATATCTCAATTAATGTATGGTTTGAAAGGCTTAACCATATGATGACACTCAATTACTCATTCATCTAGCCAAATATGTTAAAAGTACTTGAAAAGTCAGTTCTTTAATCTTTTATGAATTGCCTTTATCTAAACATTGTCACCGCATGGGCAAGGGCACCGTGCATCGTGATCAGCTTACGTTTTCTTGTTCCTCCTCTGCTGATGGAGATTCTAGCTAGGACTGTTTCTCAAATTTAATATCTACACTTTTAGGGCAAAATGCAAATTGAAATAAAGGCACACTTAGAAACTCACATGGAACATGAACACATAAACACAATCAAGTTAATGTGTAATAAGAGAAAGAGCTTGTTGTGCTAGTTTTGTTTGAGAACTTAGACCCTTAGGACTCTAATGCACTCAAATTTCATACACCTCCTGCAGCGTCCTCTCACTGCCCACAAGCTAAGCTGACATCATGGGTACCCTGATCTTTATCATTATGTCTTGCTCTGGAAAGAATCTCTCACTTCACGATCTGTGCATCTGCAATCAGTTCTCTGCAGAAAATAAAAAATAAAGGATACCCTGTCTTTGAATCCTTAAACTTGTTCATAGCCCTGTTTCAAATACTGATTATTAGTTCTGGCCAATAACAACCAGTGTCCCAGTGTCAGCACTTCATTTCTGATCTTTCCATTGTTCCTAGAAGAATACAAGAACTATTTATCTGACCATTGGAAGCCACTTATAACTGCATATATTTACATAAGTGCATCCCTACATTACATACATGGAAGTAGAACAACAAAAAATGCATAAAATACATTAACTTCTTTCTTATAATGCTGATAGGACCAAAGCTCTCTGCACATCTACTATTACACAGAGAAATTTGGACCAGAAATCAATTATCATCCCACTTTATCTTAAGGGAAAATATTATAAAATAAAACAGATTAAATAGAAAGAACCATTTTTTAGTTGTTTATGTTCTACTTCATGTAGTCTACTTTGCAGACTTTAGGACCCTGAATGCTATATAATCCCACATATTGGCTTGCTGAACCTGAGCCACAGCTGTTCTGATAACAGACCCTTTGAAATTGCTGCAACTTTGGATAAAAGCAATGTTTGCAGTAATGATGTTACATGGATGGTAGATTAATCATTGCTACACATATTTCTCAAGGTTTTTTGTGTTGCTGCTAAATGAGCGTGTAATACTCTGAACACCTGAAAATTCCCTCCTTTGCACGTTGTCAGAATGGTCAAATGAAATGGGTGAATCCTACCACCTATTAGAAAGGGTGGGATTTCACATGCCTTAAACATGGTCATATTTATTATCAGATCCTGCGAGATCTGGATTAACGTCCCTTTTACCACCATTCCATGTAAGGAGAAAAACTCTACAAGCCACCATTGTAACTGACAAAGTAGAACAGGGTTCACAGTATATCATTTATCAATTTGGATAGGATCATAATGTGTTAAAAAATAAAAATTGCTGAGCAAAAATAAATCCAACTGTATGACTTTTACTAGGAATTTAGGTATCTTGAAAGAGAAAATTCAGGTAAAGTAAAAATAAGTATTCTTTTAATCCAAACCACATTTGTTTAATCAAAAAATGAAAAATATTAGAGCTCATTTATGTGCAGCTTGATGTCATATTTATTTGTACTACAAATGAAATTTTCCCATTGCTCTAGTCAGTGACCTCAGTATGAATTTTATAGTGTACAACCAAGTCATTCCATCTTTCAATGACATCCATGGGTCTAACCTAACTCTACTTTCACAAAAGAAAGGAAGATCACGGCACCTGCCTCTTTTTCAAATTAGTTAAATATGTTTGCTCAATTCCTGGCTGGGGACTGACTCCACTCTTATATGAGAAGGTGACATCCAGCAACAAAGAGCTGGATTTTCTCTGTGCCTCTGGAATGGCCAGGCTTAACGAGCACAGCAGTGCTGTTGTACTAATTTTCCTCTGCATCATTCTTAAAGTAGTTAATCATTCCTTCTTCACTGCTTAGTCTTCAATTTTTGCAGAGGGAACTTTTCAGAGCAACCTCGAAGTTCAAATAAATTCAGTGAAACTGGGAAGCTCAGCCAGAGACAAACAAAATTCCACCTACTTTGTGTCAAGTGCTTCCTATTGTTTGACTCTAGGCCTTCAAAGGCATCAAGCCAATAAAACATTAACACTAGATACACCAGATTTAGGCCATCTGAACATCTCTCAAAATATCTGCTATAATTTATTCATATTTTGTAGCTTATTAGTTAATTTCTCTCCCTTGAGCAAGCATTTAAAAATACAACAAAAATAAAAACATTATTAGTCACTTCTGTCTGTTACAGCCAAGACTGTCCAGGACTGAGACAATTAATATTAATTAATATTAATTAATATTCCTGTTGATCCATCTGAGATGCCATACATTGATCAAATTCTAAGTTAGGAAGAAAATTATATTCTTATTTAAATCAAAGCTGCAGGGTTGTATTCAGTAGCAGCAGACACTAAACAGGACATTGCTGAAACTGCCTGCTTAAGATTTTTATTATGTGACAGTATTGACTGAAGAAAACAGCAAACCAACTCTGGTGTAAATCAATGAGCTTTTGCTAGGCTTTCACAAAGTAAAAGACCTGCTGGATTCAAAAGTAAAATAATCAATTCTATTATATGGAACAGGTGGAAGATTGCAAGGAACAACTCCACAACCATCCACGGTAATAATAATTTAAAGGTACCGAAAAAGAGCCAGGTTATATTATCAGACCTGAAATATTCAGTGTTTTTGAAGATACAAACACCAAGGAGATTAAAAAAATGCAAGGTCCTGATAAATGATCTAGCTCAGCACCAGATAAAGTTATTCTGGAAAGAAAATTCAACAGAAAAATCACCCTGTGAAGATTCTAAAAGATTAAGCAGAAGTAAATGGCTGAGATTAGACATATATTAGTTTTCATCATTTGTGCATTTTCAGGGGGCTAATATGTTTTGTTTATAAAAAGGGAAAATAAATGAATGGGGGGAAAAAAGTACCAGGAGAAAAGAGATAATGATTCTGACCACATAATGAAAATAAATGTGCTTTTCTGCCTTATTTATGTCATCTGACTGAGATTACTAAATAAAGTTAAATATTTTACTAAAATTTGTAACAAGATTTCCTTCTCTTTCCTTCCATCACAATCAATTTGTTATAGAAAATTCATGTACTAAAGTATAATTTAAAAGATTTACTTTCTCTTGGTTTGCTTTGGCGATTACAGACAGCACATTTTCTTTGAATTATATGAACAGTTGAAATCTTCAAGAACTCTTTGCATCACAATATTGGTACTGCTCTCAGGAACACCAGCTACAAATAATTCTACATCTTGTTGTTAAAACTTCTGGAATTATATCT
>NW_016691573.1:0-4599 GCF_001604755.1 Lepidothrix coronata | reverse complement strand
TTTGTGTTTTGAATGCTTACTTATTTAATATGTTTCAGTTTAAGTGCAAAACTGAAGGCAGCATATGTGCCAAATAATTTATCAGTCTAATTTCTGATGGCAACAAGAATAGCAGTTTTAAATGTACCAGGATTCTGGTTTGGTAAAAGCAGTTAAATTAAATTATGCCAATTTGAAAGTCAAAACCAGTTGAGTTACACAAGAGCATGCTTTTTCTGGTCAAAATAGGAAACATTTGGGATATTTTGGGGGTTATGTAAAGACTTTAATTTGTAACCACACTGTGTATGCTCAGTCTAAGTGGTAGACAAGAGTAGTTGTTCGTGTGATTTGCCATTTCTTCAGCACATCATTTAAACCATATTACTGCATTTACTTTTTATTTTGAATGATAGTTAATCTGAGCTACAATTAATTCTTTTAACATTTGGATAACTTAAAAAAGATATGCGCATGGTGTTTACATACTAGACATGGCCAGATGCAAGTGTTTTTAAATGCATCTTATTTCATTTTAGTCATTACCTTCTAGAACAGAACACTTGTTTTATGGTGGGGAGGGTGAGTTCATGTGATTTCAGAACATTAAGAAGAGCATAGCTGTTGGGCCACAGAGTTATGAACTTAGCAGGAGTTAGAATGACACAGTTGAATTTGAGCCAGATGGAGTTTGAATGACTATTTTCAAATACACTTAGGTAACCTTCACGTTACCTTTTTTCTTGTTGCAAATTTTTAGCTCTGGATCTGTCAGTGTAGCAGAAAGGTTGTGCCCTATGTGACATATTATGAATGAGACAAACTTTACAAGAGCTAGTGGGGAGTCCAAAATGCTTGCCACTGTTGTTTTAAAACTGACTTTCAAAATTGATCCCAACAAGCGGAGACTGACACATTAAAAACATTTAGCAGTTCTTGATTAATAGAATCCTTCAGTCTGTGGACCTTCTTTTCTTTAATACCTGGTGCATAAATAATGATGCAGAGCTCAGACTCTTGAATCAAACAGCATTTAATGGCATTGAAACTGGTAGTTCAGAGGGTTCTTTAAAAAGTTCTTGTCTTTGGACCACGTGTTCTTTGTCAAAATTGAAAAGTTTCTGCCAGATTTCTACTCTTCAATAGTATGTCTTCACTTTCTATAGACTGGCATGCACATCACAGTTTCTTTATTAGTTACAAATTTTTCCTTTCACTTCATTACTTGTGTTACAGTGTTCTTGGCTTGTCAGTATTGCATAACTTGGTGTTGGTGAATGTATTATTGTCACAAGAATTGAGCTACTGTCCATCTGGTGTTCTGCAGTGTCCTACAGTGGCTGACCTTCTTCCTCTCTCTTTTTCCTGACCACTCAGCTTGTGGGGGAGTAGGTTTCATAGCTTGGGTGCATTAACTAATACTAAAACTCTTGTCTGCTAATAGCTTAACTGACTGCAGCAGAAATGAAAATGTCCTATTTTGAATGTAACGGGACATACAGTACAAACGATGTTGCAGGTTAATGTATTGATTTCTGCTTTTAATTTCAGGCTGGAGGTTCTCAAGTGATCTTTACCAATCCACTGGAAATTGTCAAGATTCGATTGCAGGTGGCTGGAGAAATTACTACTGGTCCACGAGTTAGTGCCCTCAGTGTATTAAAGGACTTAGGTTTCTTTGGTCTCTACAAGGTATGTTTTTAAAAAATGATAAAAAAGCCTATCTTCCAAATCAATTTATAATTTCATTGTTCTCACAAACTCTCATAGGTGTTCACAATTTTACTTTTTAAAAAATTCTTTCTTATGTGTTAACATATTTTCAATTTTCATTTCTGACTAAGGGAAGAAACTGTGTCACCTTTTTGAGCACGGGGTTCTTGTGAATCTTACTAAAATTTCTTTGCTCACATCAGCAGTTTTAAGGTTTGTTGAGGATTAGTTTGTGATTCCTGATATTCTGTCTGGTGTAAAAATAAGCTTATTTTCATCTGCTACATGATGATACCGAGCTTACAGTTTTGAAACTGTGCTTTTACTCTTCTGTGTTTGATTCTACAACTTTCCCAGATGTCATCGTTCATTTGGTGGTGGGAATTAATTGCAGCACAATAATAGTGAAGAAACACAGACAGTGGGAGCCCAGCATAAAAATAAACTTCTAAAGCAAGCTTCCCCTTGCTTCTTTAGAAGAATATTGCCACAAATAATATAAGGAAAAGCTACCATTTTGACTGTATGCTACAAACACTGCAGTTCTGCTTTCTACATTACTGTGTTCACATAGATACACAAATATATAGAAGTAAAGTTAGGTTTAATGACAGCAGCAGGATTAAAAACATCTTCTCTTGAATCTAATAGGATATATCCTGCAAATAATTTAAAGGATTAACATACTTTTATGATGCCTTCTACTTTTAGATGAAGAAGACTAGATATGAGTCTTAAATATGAAAGGTCTTGAAGTCCTCTGAGATAGCCATTACACACAGTACTGAAACAAAAAATGTAATGAATACCACGTACTGCAGAGCACCATGTGGCATTTCTTCAGATTCTGCAGTCTGTGACTTGGGAGAAGGCTTTCACACTACCAATTTGTCACAGTATTGCCAGTGAAGCAGGCAGTATTCCTGTTTCTTATTTACAGCCGTGCAGCCATAAACTGAAGATGCTTCAAAAGACACAAAATGAGCCCCATTCCCCCTCTGCCACAATATTTAAATTCCATGTCCTTTTTTAAGCATCCAGTTCTTTTAAATTGTTCTGTTAACATTACAAAGAGGGAGCCTGCCCTGGAGAACTTGTATGTATGTTTTGGCCTGGAGAGAAGTTGCAGGTCTGAATAGGATTTAATGGGGAGTTGTTTTTCCCTTTAAATTGACTTGCTAATTTTTTAGGTGTTTTACTCAAGCTGAGGCTATTGTGTAAACTCCTAGTAAATGGCATTATGATGTTGATCAGGTTAACATTTACAACTGAAAACAGGGATATTGTAAAGAGTCTGCTTCCCTGAGGTACTGGAATGGAGGTCAGCTACTGACTTTTACTTGGATTAGCAAAAATAAAACATAAAATGGGAAAGAGTGATGAACTAGTTTACTAAACTAGCATTTTTTTGGATTTTTTTTTTCTCCCTGAATATCTGCTCTTGGTGTTTGAGCAGAATTTGCTGCATTTTTCAGTAGCATTAATGTTATGGGTCATATCGTGAATTATTTCTGTTTTCTAGAGGAGATATTTGTCAGGAATACACATGAACAGGAGCTGGTTACAGCACTGTGTTGCACTGAAACAGACATTTATTTAATCACAAGACTGTACACAGCTTCATTGGTTCATTTATTAAGTCCATTTACCTCCACAAAAAAAAGCCACAGAAGGGTTTGGTTTTGGTTTTACTCATCTGTGGTCTCTGTTTCTGTCTTTCTCAAGCCCTCCTGATGTTTATGTCCTTTTGTATGTCCAGTTTGGATTCACTGCCTAGAGTGATTTGACAAAACTAGAGAATTTAACCTCGCAATGACAGTCATCCACCCAACAGAGCAGAGGCCACGCCAGAAGGCTTGTGTCCAAGTGCACCCTCAGTCGCAACTAGGTCTGTAACTAGGCAAGTTTCTGCTGTTATCCACCAAACACATGGCACTGCAGCCAAAAGGCACTCCTATCTGCCCCCTCCCCTGTAAGCCAGTGAGAGTGCTTGTGCACCCACATAATGATCTGGAACAAGAAAGTCATTAAAACTGAAACCTCCTCCTCCTTAAGGCTTGGTTTGTTTCAAACTCAGACCAGATCACTCAGTAGCTTCTCGGGATGGTTGTACCCAATGAAGGGAGGAATGGCTGTGGCATGGGGAGCCCATCAGTCTTTCTCAGAGGAGTTTTATACTGCCTTGAGGTGCTTGTGGAACAGCAGTGTTAAAGACAAAAACAACCCTTTCCTGAATGCTTGTGCTGGAGCTGGCAGTGCTGGTAAGGCCAGGCAGGCATTAATAACTCATTGCATCAGTCACCAGCCCCAGTAAATGCTACTCAGAGACATCAATTGTCCAAAATGAATTTCAGATGAGACTAGATTTGGTAGATGCTGCCTTCTGTGGTGGTGCTCCTAGTAGATTAATTTACTGAGTATAATGACCAAACAGACATGAAATAATAATAAATGTTCTACTGATGAGAACTGAAATACCTTGATACATTTGGAATGCTCGTAATGAGTCAAATTAGCTCTAAACTACAGAACAGGAATGAGGATTTTGTGTCTGTCTCCATACCTTTCATTTTGTTCACTCTAACATGAACAACTCTTTCATTTTCACCTGAAATCTTTGCTTTAGCTTTTGTCTTTTGTGTCTCAAGACACAAAGTTTGCATCTCAAGCTCCGAATGTACTTTAGTAAATCTAGGTATAGGGGCCTCTGGTGGTCTAGTGGTTAGGGTGCAGGACTCTCACCGCTGCGACCCGGGTTCGATTCCAAACAAACCTACGTCCTGAGACCCTCACTGCCACTGTCCAAGCTTTCTTGGCCCCGGCAGATGAACCTCAGGATTAAAGGGTGGGCTCAGTTCAGCGCACGCTGTGTCTCACCTAAAAAATCCACTGCGCAGGCTCGAAGGG
>NW_016691572.1:0-4608 GCF_001604755.1 Lepidothrix coronata | reverse complement strand
AAAAAAAGGTCTGTGCAAGTTGCAGGATGGGAAGGATAGCCTGATGATACACCTACACTACAAGGTGAGAGGCTGAGATTAGTTCTGGAAAAATACCAGTGTTTGTTATGTGACATTTGCTTTATGCAGAGAAACTATATCAATTCTAGGGGAATCTGCTTTTAATCTAAAAGCAATAGATACAGGATATTAATTTCTGCTGGCTTCATAGTTCTCTTCTTATATATCTCCTTTCTCAGATATTAATTACTGAGTATGAAATAAGGAACAGATAGGCTCATGGCACTGTGAAAAATTAATTTCATAGATTGCCATGAAATTCAGTTGAAGATGTGAAGTTAATTGAAGTCTGTTGATAGGTTCAAGCTATAAAGAAAATAAGAATTTTGTAACAGAGAAAAACTGGGCAAAGACTAAGTCTTAAAGATATAATTGTAACTTTTAAATTAGGAGTATACACCAGAGTGAAAATCTTTTAGATGAATCCTTTAGCTGCTTGCTTCAAAACACAGCTGGACAGAGTTCCAAGCAGTCTGACCTAAGCTGATCCTTCTCTCAGTGTGGAATTGTACCAGATAAGCACTAGTAGTCTCTTCTAGTCTATATAATTGCATTGGTTTATACTGTTATCAAAACATTATTTTTTCTTTCTTTGTATCTAAACAATGTTTAGAGAAATGCAGATAGGATATTATTGGGTCATGAAGTGAGGTTCCTCTTGCTAGAAGCAAACGTTGCTGCCAGTTTTGTTGACAACCCTCTGTAAAAAAGAAAGAACAGGTCACTACAGAACAAAACTTCTATATTGTCTAAGAATTCAAATTAAAAAATAACACCGCCCCCCAAAAAAAATTAAAAAAAACCATAGATCACCTGCAAAAATAGTCATTTAATAGTTTTTTTAAGTCAAGGTCCTTTATCTTTTTTAACCTAAACTTGTAACTGGTGAGCCGAACACTTTTCTGTAAATGATAATTCTTTAATCTTTATTATCAAATCACCCATTGGACATCCCTTTCTTGACATAAGAGATTTTGAACAGATTCAATTATATTGCCACAATAATTACTATATTAGTAAGACAAATATAATTTCATAAAACTCAATGTGGTTCTTCTGAAGACAATATGAAGTGGACTGTAAATTGGAATTTTTGATTGTCATAATCAGTTCATAAGTGGAGTTGAAAAAGTGTTCTTGGCCATTTGTGTGATGAATGTCAAGCACAGAATCTATGGTGTCCAATGAGCATCTTAATCTTTTCTTTAATGGTCAGTGTTAACCATATTATAAATATATATATGTAGATATATGTGATGAAATTTATTGTCAGTCCTCTGAATGACTAAACAACCAAAGCCTTATGTCATGATAAATTATGGAATATAGAGAAGAAAACTCAAAAGACAGTGGAAGGCTTTCAATATCAACAGTATTCCTGTTAATTTAATGTATTTACTTCTACTAAAATGAAAATAAATCCAAAATATATGATAAGGTGAAACAGAGATTTTAATAGCATATAACAGCTTTAAGATAAGTATTCCAGATTGCAGCAAAATGAGCAATAAGTTTATTTTAAGTTTCTTCTGGACAGAAGGTAAATGTAGTCAAAGAACATGACTTGGAAAAATGGATAAAAATATTGGAGGAGGAGGGAAAGCCCGTAATCCTCTTCTCCCAACCTTTAACTCTTTCTTCATGGTTTTTAAAATATAATTATCAAATTAAAAGAACAGTTACTATGGAATAGACAAAACTTGGTATCTCTAAGATCTACATTGAAAAAGAACCTCAGAAAATAATATTTTTCTATTTCAATTCTCAGTTCTCTATTTCAATTTCAGTAGAGTTGATGATATGTATTACATATATCTCCCAAACTTAACATTTGATCAGGATTTCCAAAGAAAAAAGAGACATCTCAGCACAGAAAATATCCAGCTCCAAAAAACATTTGATGTAAGACCTAGTAACTACTACTTGCAGCTCTATAGGCACATTGAAAATGTCCCTTTGGCAACAAGAAAGTGGAAGTGCCACAAAAATTGCAATACTATACAAAGCTAATTATTTTTGTGTCATCGAGGTCATTGTAATAGCAGTACCAGTCAGTATTCACTGTCTTATTAGTACTGATGTAAAGAAATATGGGAAAATTAGTCCTGATGGATTGGAAGTCCCAGACTAAAGTGGAAACAGCGTAAATGCTGCATTAAACAAGATTCAGTATTGTTGCTTCCACAGTCAAAAGGAGTTTTTCCACAACATTGGTGGGTAATCCACTGAGTGTGATAAACCTTAAGAGAGGGGGAAAAACCTATTTAAATTTACATCCATTTATAAAGAAAAAAAAATCAAAAGAATAAATTGTCTGGTATTAGACCTCTCTAAGGTCTAATACAAGCATCTCTTAAACTGTGTATCTGAGTATGGTGTACATACAAGCACGTGCCCTTCAGAAGACAAAAGCACTGAGTATATTAGTTCACTCTATTTATGTCAAACATTTACATTTAGATCTTGCCCAGACATTTTCAGACTACAGCAAAATGTTATGTCTGAACTACTGCAGACCCAGTTTCTTGAGATTTATGTATATTCTGGCAAACACTTACTCATAGTAGTGCTTGTGGGGGCTGTTTTAATACATATTTTAAAACAAAGTTTAAATATCCCTTTGGGTAAAATGAAAGACATAGATTAAAGCAAAATCATTGAACTCATTGCCCTTAACTTATCCTTTTATGTAAAAAAGAGGAATATAAAGGTCTATATTGAATGTAAATGTGAAAAAAATCACATTTTAAAACCTTTGGCTACTAAACTTTAAGTCCCTAATGTCTAACTTTTCTAATCACAATTTCATCGTCAGTTATCTGTGGGTAAGATAAAAAGGCATTCAGTTTTTCTCTTGTATCATCTTTTCCATCCTGCTATTTCAAGAGTTACAGAATTTAGACAGATTACAGCATTTATTGTTAGAAGTCTGATATATTCCTCTCAAATTATATGTATATAAATATTAATTAGCATCTATTCTGCTCAATGCCCACAGCAATACTGGCCCTTATCAAAATCACAAGAAATTGTGACTATGGAATATAGCAGTTTATTTTTATAATGTAGAGAAATCCCGAGACAGATACTTTTCCTTATTCTTATTTTTGATATATTTTTAGCAACAGCATTTTTCTTTGTACTTTAAACGGTTAAAAAAAGCAAATAAATTCAAATTTTATAAAATATCGATTGTTATTTTCCATTTCATATCCTTTCATATTCTTCTATTGGTGGGGTACTGCTGGGGCAAAACAGATCTCTGTAGAACTTATTCTACAAAAATAATAGTGTGCACGATGCAGAACAGCACATTCTTATTTCAGTGATGTTAGCATATTCACCATGAAAACATCCTTACATTTCAGGAAGTTCTGTAGAGTTTAGCAAATAATGCATCTGCTAAATGTCATGAATTGCATTAGGAATGGAGGTCAATGAAATTATTCAAAAAGACGTTAGTATTTTTTTTCTGTCAATCATTGAATATGTTATTTTTAAAATATATTTTCCTCATTAATTGAATATTTCTGGGATGAAAATATTTGATGTTTTTCCTGATTTATTGTGGCTTAAGGCACTTAGAAATCTTTGGTAAGCACATTCTGTGAGAATTTATTTCGACCCCTTTTTAATGTTATTCTGCATAAAGCTGTAATCTGTTCTGAGTTGCTTGTTTAATTACAATTTGTAGAAAGAAAGTAAAATTTGATGCTAGACTTCAGAATTATGATGCATTCTAATTAGCTGGAAAATTAATACCATTCTTCATAGTGGAAAAATAGAAAGGCAGCAACATTTAGTGAGAAATATAGCTGATTTGTTTCAAGTTTGATTAATACAGTTAGATGGGGGTTTTATACAGATCTCATCTAATTACTCTACAGTAAGATTGGGTTTATTGTAATAAAACTATAATAGCATGGATTTTTGTAAACTTGATAAAACACAATTTGTTTGGTTTCTTCTGTCGTGATTTACATGAAATGAATGTTCTCTCATTCTCTACTATGCATTGTTTGATATTGAGAAGTTTTGCAAGTAAAAATGAAGACACACATATACCTTTTTCTTATTCAGCAGGACAAATAGAAAGCTTTAAAAATGTTTTGAACAATAATTCACTTTTGCCAAAAAGGGAAAATATCAATGGTTCAGCAGGGTTCCATGTAGGGACTTTTTCTGTTTACGGTATTTATGAATGGTCTGGAAAAGGAAGTAAGTGGTCAGGTCTTGGTACAAACTTATTTTAAAAAATATGTTCAAGGCCATGCTGGAAAGAACAGCAAAAACACTTAATAAAATTTGGAGAGGGAAGAGGGGTGAAGGGAGAACAATGTAAACCATCACCACCACCAAAACCAACAAAGAAATTTCAAACTAATAGATGAAATTAAAATTAGATAAATGTAAGTAATTAACATGGGTAAATAAAACCCTTGTTTCACTATTACCATTCTGAGTAAAATTTTAATTTATGGTACAACTATGAAAACATCAAGCTTAGGGCTTGGTGCAAGTCAGAATAGAGATCAGTTCTTCCACAGT
>NW_016691571.1:0-4610 GCF_001604755.1 Lepidothrix coronata | reverse complement strand
GTTTGGTTTTTCGAAGTGCCCTTGACAGTTTTGGGGTTGTTTTGATATGTTTTTTGGGTTTTTTTTGTAAGGAAAAAAGGAAAAAAGAAAAGAAAAGGGGAAGAACCCAGCTCTTTCGGTCTGAGGCTGCAGGACTCTTACCCCACCTCCACCCTCGCTGCCTGCTCTGGTCTCTCCTCCCCACCACATGGCCCAGCTCTGGCACACCAAGGAAAAGGAGCCCCACATCAGCCCATTCAGGGAGTCCCAGCCTGGGGCAGAGGCTCTGGGACCAGCTCCTGGCACACACTCCCTTGGGAAAACACCAGAGAGAGCTGGCAGCACCACATCCCATTCTGGGGAATGGGCATATGGCTCCAGGTTTGGTGGCACAGCCACCTTTGGGGCAGCTGGTGGGCTTCTCTGGGCCACGACTGATGGAGCCCAGTGGGTCTCCCAGCCAACAGGTATGAGAAATCAAAGCTCTTATCCTTGGCCGGAGCCAAAGAAGAGTTGGAGCCTGCACCCAGGTCCCCACGATCTCCCTGGACATCCCCTCTGCCAAGCTGGCAGGTGTGGCCCCAAGCTCAGCACTTGGTACAAGTGGCAAGAGCAAAGGCCACTTTTGACACTCCCTCCTGCACCCAGCTCTCTGCTCACCCCCCTCAGCTTCATCCTCTCAACCACTGGGGAACATCCAAGCCTCTGCATTTGGGGGACTCATGCTGACCAATGCATGGGATGGGCTGACCAATGCAGGGATGGCCAAGCCAGAGCCAGAGGCACATGGGGTTTTAATCTTGTTCCCAGCAAGTGGCACCACAGGGCCACCCCGAGCTGGGTGGGAGGTGGCCCTCCCTGGGACAGACACACCCAGGATAGAGACCTCCATGTATCTCCCCCGGCTCCTTCAGGGATGGACATGCAGCAGAGCTCCCCTTCTCAGGGGCTCCCCAAAGAGGGACCTGCCTAAAGACAGGTGCCATCCACCTCATCTTGCCATCCCTTGCCACCACTGCGCTCCTCACAGCCCTACCTCAGCGGGCACCTCACCACCCCTCCAGGCACCTGGGCTTGGCGGCAATCCCAGCCAGCCACACCCTTCACCTCCAGGACGCCCCGGAGGTGGGAGTCGTGTCCAAAAGCAGTTCCCTCATGCGAAAGAGCTAGGTCCTTCCCGGCATGCTCTCCTAAAACCTCACCAACCTTCCTACTAAACTGAACAGGGGGAAGCGGTCGTAAAATGGATCCCGGCCATCACACAGCGGGCACTCCGGAAAGATGTCTTCCTCCAGGTCCTCCTCCTCCTCCTCCTCCTCCTGCCCCTGGTGCTGCTCGTCAGCAGGCTCGGTGATGTCGGAGTCGGGGTTCGAGAAGGTAGGGGAGGGGGTGAGATCAGCCATGCGCTCGCTCATGCATGTGTTGAAAAGAGGAGAGCTGTTGCAGCCAGAGATATCTGAACTAAGGTTAGTACAACAAGATAGAAGACAAGTTAACACCAGCTGTTCCAAACAGAAAGAACAGGAATTTTGCTTTTTTTTTTTTCTTGGTTGGGTTTTGTGGCAGGTTTTTGTCTCCTTAAATCAAGGGACATTGGGAACAAAGACCTGCCCATCTGGTACATCTCTAAAGCCACAAACAACCAGAGAAAAAAACAACCCAAGGAACTGATGTGAATGCTGAGGACTCCCCTCGCTGGCTTTGCAGGAAATGTAGGGATGGAGTGGGTGGCACAAGGCTTGCCACCACCCCTCCTACTGGAGGGAATCTCTCCCTGTGCTGCAGCACGGGGGGATGCCTCCAGGCCATGCAGCTCAGCCCCCTGATCCCCCTGCCCGCCGGGGCAGACCCTTTTTCTGGGGTGGCCCATCTTCATTGCTTCATTCACTGCACCCTTCCAACCGCTGTGTGGGAAGCACAAGGAGACACGTGGCACATACTGTGCAGACAGATGCTCAGACACCAGTGTGTGCACAGGGACGTGTGCCCACTGGACCTGGCACAGGCTCTCAGCCTGCTGGACAGCCGTGACCCCTGCAGCCCACCAAGCCCAGAGCCCATGGCTCCCAGCACTGGGTCAGGGCAGGCAACAGAAGCATTGCCAGCTGCCTGCGGGTCCCTTGGGGTCCCGGCAGCCAACGTGGAGGACAGTGATGGCAGGTAAGGCGGGCACCGGGGTGCCACGGGGGGATGAATGCCCTGCACGTGGCAGGCAGCGCTGGCAGCGTGTCCTCCCGCAGGACCACCTGTGGGTCCCAGCCACACTTCAAAGGAGCCAAAGCGCTCACCTGCCGACCAGCCTGAACCAGGGGAAGCGGTCGTAGAAAGGATCTCCACCGGTCACCACGTTGTCGCAGTCCTCGATGACACTGGAAGGCACTTCTGCTGCTCGGTCATACATCTCCCGCATCAGGTCCAGGCGCTGCCTGCAGGGAGAGGGGACAGAGATGGCAGCGGTCAGACACAGGGCTGTGGGCACTCAAGCCCTCCTGGCACAGCCATCACTTGCCCACCTCAGCTTCTCCAGGGTCCAGTAGTGTGTTGCCCCATTCTTCTGGTCCTGCACCTCTACGGCCACAATGGTCCGGGGGAACGGCCGCTTCTCCCGGTCCTTGGCGGCATCAGGAGGCAGCAGGTCAGGAGGGAGAGGCGAGTACAGTGTGTCTGTGAGGAGCACAAACTGGAACTGGACCTGGAGAGGGGCAGAGGGCATGGTGAGCCACCTGGGAGGGCAGAGGGTTCCATGTGGTGCTTCTGGCGACCCCCTCCTCAGCACTTCCCAGCTGCCCATTCTCTTGGCCTCTGCTGCGAGTGCTGCAGCAAGCCAGAGAGGAGCCCAGCCACCCACCTTCTTTTTCAGCTCCACACTGATGGCGTTGGCTTCCTTGAGGAAGATGGCGTTGCCCCAGAGCAGGTCGCGGAGGGAGGTGAACTGGTACCACTTCCACTTCCTAAAGGCCCAAAGGGCCAGCTCGAACTCCCGCTCTGTCCATTGCACTGCGGGGACACAGAGGGACAGTCACCCCACTGCCAGGACATCGGGGCCCAGGGCACCCACAAATCCACTCTTTGTGCTCCCACAGAGAGCATCAAAACCTTGTGGTGTCACGCAGCCCTCACCCTCATCCTCAGGTTCTTCCTCTTCCTCGTTTGCCTCAGGGTAATACCTAGAGTCCATCTGCTTCTGTAAAGCCTCCAGTTTGCTCTCATAGTCCTGGGGGAAGCAGGAGGAGGGGTGATTCAACCCACCGATGTGACCTCACTCCATGCTGCCACATCACACTACTCCCCCTTGCAGGATCCCAGCCTCCTCCCTCCTCTGGATCTGTGTTTGTGAGGACAACTCCAGGAATAACAGGTTTGCCCTTGTATTTAGAACACACAGAGCTACCCCATGCAAACATCTGCCAGGACTTCAGTCATGCCTGGGCAGTCTCAGAAGGAGCTAGGTCCTGGCCACCTACCAGCCTCTGCTGCTCCAGGAGGTAGTTTGCCTCTTCCCGCTCCCTCCGGTACTGGTCCTCCAGCTCCTGGAGCCTGGGTGGAAAAGGGGAAGGAGAGGATGACCAACCTGGAGGTGGACATCCAACTCCCTAGCACCTCAGCCCATGCTCTTACCGCTGCTCCATCTCCTGTTTCATGTCGATGCCCTGCTTCTCCAGCAGCTCTCTCTGGGCAAACGCCCAGTCCACGGGCTCCGCGGGGGTCTCGGCACACGGGGTCCGCTCCCGCTCCTGCCGAGCCTGCTCGGGGTGGTTGAAGCGGAAGACATGGCTCTTCCCCATGATGATGCGGTTTCCTGCAGGGATGCATGTGTTGTGGGTTTAACGTGGGACAAGTGCGTGGCCCCCTGTGGGAGGGAGGGGGGTGGGTTGGAGCAGCACTAGCGTGCCAGCCCCAGGGACCCACCTGAGCGCAGGATGCTGGGCTCCGTCACCTTTTTGCCGTTCACATAGGTGTCAGCACCTTCACAGGGCTCCAGGGTCACTATCACTGAGGAGGTGGTGGAAAGGGGAGAGGGGAGGTAAAGTGGAAACAGAGGATAAATCCTGCATCTCCAGCTCTGCTGCTCTGGCAGCCTCGGAAAGTGAGAGCCACCACAGACAGCACTCCAAGTCTGGGGGGACACTCAGGGGACCCATCAGCAGCACCCACACCTTAGGCAGCCAACGGGACTCAGCCAATCCGATGTTAATCAGAGCAGTCCCAAGGATTAAGGGAAGCTGGAAACTAAATGTGAGAGGCGGCCAGAGCCTCCAGAAGGCAACTCCATCTTCCCAGGCTCATCTCCCACAGCCCCTTCACCCCCAGGTTCCTGCCATTTTGGAAGGTGAACTCTGCTCCACATCTTGGGCAGGGGAATCAGCTACAGACTGCTCAGCCAGGGTCTCCCCGATCTCCCTGCCTTGGTTTGCTCCCCCATGCCTTGCATAAGCTCCTGTCCCAGCCATGAGGGTTGTAGCTCACTCTGGAAGCATGGAGATGCCACACCCATGCAGGAAAGCACCACTAGCTTGAGGAGGGCAGGACCCCTGGCTGGGGGCAAGTCCTGGGGACATGCAGAGGGGTGGGTCCCCACGGCAGTGGGGCCCCTCCAGACAAGCAATACCTTCACCACTTGTTTTGGTGTC
>NW_016691570.1:0-4613 GCF_001604755.1 Lepidothrix coronata | reverse complement strand
TCTGTGGGTTTTTATGCTGTTTGCTCACAGCCCTTGTGTTTTGCAGATCAGTGGTGAAGCTCAGGAGCTCTTCTCCATCCGCCACGGGCCCGTTCGAGCCGCACGGATTTTACCGGCCCCACAAATCAGTAAGTTCTGAGTTATGTGGTTCATAATCCAGCAGAACTTCTTCAGAAAAGCTTCTTTCCCCCTCCAGTAGAAGTAGCAAAAGAACAGAATGTGGGTTTTTTGGGGGGGTTAGCTTCTGCTTTGTTCAATTTTATGTAAACTTTCCTCAGTTTGACCTTTTTAGGGGTTGAACTCTTGTCATCCCTCGAGTGCCAACAGGCACCTCCTCTCTGTCCCTGCTTAAATACTGGTTTATCAAGTCCTAAGCCAAGCTGCTTAGTTTAACAGGATTGTTCCAGAAATTGAGTTAACCCTTGGAAGAACTTGATGCAAAACTTAAGCAACTGTACAACGAGCAAATCCCTTTAAAAATGACCCTGTTCAATCCAAACACCATCTAATTGTAGACTTCTGGAAGGCCTCACAGCTGTTGGGCTCTGGTTTAAATGGGTTGCCAACATCTGATATGACCAAGGTGTTTTGGGGTTATGCTGGATTACAATTTTCAGTAATAAGTTTATGAATTAATTAGTGAACTCAAAAAATACAGCCTAAAATCTAATTGTTCAAAGTATTACACAACCAGTAAATTATAACAATTTTGTGTGCTTCGAAGAAAGCAAATGGAGAAAGTTCAAGGTTTAATGGACTCGTTTTATGTTGTCTTGGTGATTTTTCTGAGCAGAGGAATATACAAAGAATGAGTGTGTGTGGTTCTGTAACTACTATAGGTTAAAATAACAAGGTAAAATACTTCCCAAGCATGTTGTGCCTCTCATTCCATTTACAGGAACACTGCATAATTCCTGATGAGCTGTTCTTTTGCTATTGTATGTATTAAGTAAGGGATGTCTATGCCCCTTCCTCTCTCAAAGGGGGGAAAAAAGGAGAAAGGGAAGTGTAAATGGAAATGAAAATGAATTAACTGAGGAAACCTGCAAGTTCTATTTTTTTCTGACAATAAAATAGTGCTTTTTGGTTTTTCAGTCAACTTCCACTGCTCATGAACTCCTTCAAGAAGTTACTGTCTTTCTGTCTCTAAATTCCATGTATTTAGAATCTGACAATGGTGGTTGTTACATTAGAAAACTATTCAAATTAGCTCATATTAAATTAAGCCAAACCTTTTAAAAACATGTTTTGGTCTCTTTTTACATGGCTTACTTTAAATAAATCTTTGATTAAAAGTACATGAATGTATCATTGACCAGTATCTGGAATCAGATAAAAGTAAAGCTGTAATAAGAGGCCTTAGATAACTAACACATGAGCTTTAATGATTCTGAACAAAATAAAAGGAGTTTGTAAAGGAGAAGCTGATTACCATCAGCAGGCTCAAACACTATTTTACTGTAAAGCTGTAAAAAGGGAATTATTGAAAATAGGAATCTCTGGGTGGATGGATTTTGGCACGTTCCTGAAAACAGATCTCAGTTGGTGATAAGCAGCTCATTCCCAGGTGTGAAAGGAAAGCTCATGGCTTCAACTTGGTGACTTTACAGTAGCAGAACTTAATAGTTTGTCAACTATTTTGTTCCAAACCCTCTGCTCCTTTGATGTGAGATCCTGTGCTGCGGCGGGCGCTGCCCGGCACAATGCCCCAGTGTTCCAGCTGAGCTGGGCTCCTGCACAGGAGGCCTCCTCCAATCTGATGGAGCAGGTTCTGAGTGCTCCTCGTGGCCCTGGAGGTGGCCCTGGCAGCTGCCAGCTGGGCTGTGGGCAGGTCTGTGTGCTCAGGAGCTGTGCCAGGCCGGGGCAGCTCGGAGGCTCCTGGAGCTGCTCTGACCTGGCAGCTCTGCCAGGCTGAGCCAACAGACCAGGCAAGGCCTGACCTGGCCCAGCACTGCAGAGCTTTGATGTCTCATGGCCATGGCAAGGGTTGCTCTGCAGCCTGGCCATGAAAAATGGACAGATCTCTGTAAATAATGCTAAAAATCTTTCAACTCTTCTCTGGGGTCAGGCTGTACCTACCAGTGCCTTCAACAGGAGACATGGCTTGAATTACTTGATGCAGTTGACAATTTAAATGGCCTTCTTGGGGACTGAAGGTTTTCACTCTGACCAGATTTTGGGCTTGCAGAGCTGATATTTAGACTATGAGAGAGTAATTTCAGTCTTAGGAAGAGGATTTCTGAGCCCTGACACTGCTGTGCCACAGGTAATACCTGCTGAGCCATCTGAGCTGGCCTGGCTCTTCTTCCCTTCCAAATCTGGGTGCTGGCATTATTTCAGCATTATATCCTTGTGTCCAGGTGCCTGCTGGGCTGGGCACTGGGGTTTTCTGTCTCAGTAAAAAATAAGTTCAATTTAGCTACAGTTCTCTGTGAAGAGGAAACTGCAGTTGGGAAGATCACTGTAGTTAGAGATGGTGAGAGAACCAAGCAAAAGTCACTGATAAAAAAAGATTCAGAGCTCTTTTAGTAGTTTTAAAAATGTGTTGTGTTTTGATTTCATTTTTGGGGTCCATTGCAGATATATCTGTAAGATCAGTGCTGAGGAAATAATACATGTACTTCAGTTGTCTTTGCTGTTCTTTTACCTGCAAAATCAGATTATTGATGCTTTCTGAAGTAAGTCAGTGCTACAGCCTCCCATTTTTCATTCCTTGCCCCAGGTCATTTTACAGCCCCCTGACCAAATACCTGCTTTGCCTTGTGCTGTCCCATTTAAAAATCAATCCAGAAGCCTGGAAAGCTTCAGGAGCAGCACTGTGTGTGGGAATTCCCGGGGAGAGGGACAGGGTGACAGGCTTGTGTGATGGAGTTTAGATCAGTCATTGTCTGTAAAACCTATTTCCACATCTCAGCATTATGAAAATAAATTCCCCCAGCCAGCTGAATTAATTTATTGCCATTTTCTAGATTGTGCTGCTTGCAGGAAGATGGTATTATAGCCCTGCATCTCCCAGGGAACTGGACTGTTTATGATAAGGGGGATGGGGAGAAAGCAAACAAGAAAGGAAATAAAAGAAATCAGAGGTACTAGAGACTGTTGAAAGTTGCAATTTTGCAGCAGATTTATTGCTGTTCTCCACTGCTCCCGTCTTTGATGTTGGTAAAACGGGATTTGAGGCTCCAGAGCTGACTCAGGTTTCTGTGCAGGTACACTCACAGAACTCTAATGTTTGGGTTGCTCTCTAAAGGGAGGCAGATGTGAGGGTTGTGCCTCTTCAGCCACGTGGGTGGCTCAGTGGTTTGAGATCCCCCAAGGCCAAACTAATTCCAGGCTCTGTCTGGCCCTGCAAAGCTGAACAAGCAGCACTCGGGACCGGGGTTGGTTTGGTGGAGGTGGGTCCTGCAGGTGTTTGAGTTCTGGTGTCCTCTGCCTGTTCTGTGGGTTGTTCTGGGATAATGAATGTCCCTGGATTGCACAAATTACAGGATGGAATTGCCCAGCACAGCAAGTAAGGCTCCCACAGATACTACAGGGGAGAATTTTGGAGCACAGCATTTTAAAATACCAATTTCTCTGAAGCTTTGGACTGACCTGTTTGCCCCCATTTCAGTTCTGGCCACATCACGACCAGCACCCCTTAAACTTTCACCCAGTTAGACTGGTAGGTCTTTTAAGTAGTTTTTTCAAACAAGATTCAATCAAAATAAAATCTTTCTATCCATCTTCAGTTCCTGAGGGACTCTGGAAACGTTGATCTCTAACAAATGTTTCAAGGTCATTTTTAAGATTTTTTTTTTTTTCGTAGAGAAGCTGTATAGTTATCAGAGACTAAAACTATGACGCTGTGCAGAAAAAAAAAGAGGAAACTCCAACTTTCTATAGTGTCTGGCAGAGCTGGCAAGATCATGTTCTTCAGCCACTGTTGCTGTCTTGGAAATGGGAGAGTGGAATGGGCTGAGGAGGGAGCAGAGCTGGAAATAACTGGAGTTGAAGGGGGTTTTTTAGGATAATGACTTTTTTTGGGGTGTAAAAAGCAGGTGTTGTGATGCTGGAGAGGGACTTTGAAAACTTGGAGTGCCTGGATGGTGCTGGAGTTAAGGGAGGTGGGATAACGGGATGTTCACAGTCAGGAACGTGAATCCTAAAGGAGCACCTGAATTTCTGGGGTGAGGGCAGCAGCCACAGCACCACTGATCAGGCAGGATAGGGAGTGATGCAGTCAGAGTTCATCCCTGCAGGAAATGGAGGGTTTGTAGGTGCTGCCCTGGAGCTGGGGGAAGAATTCACCCACTGGTTTTAGGACTGACTTGAGTCACTTCTCTTTCAAGGGGTGTTTTTTTGCATTTGTGTTCAATAAGAAAGCAGACACAAAATCAGAGCGATTGAGAAATGGCAAGAAAGATATTTTCTTTTTTTAATCTACCCCCCCCCCCCATGAAAAGAAGCAGGAAAAGAGGGAGTGGAAGCCATACATAGTGAATTCCAGCCCCGTGGCCTCGTGCATTCCCAGGTACTGCTTGGCTGCTGTGTTGATGTGGGGCAGGACCACAAATGCAACCTGATTTTCGAGGACTAGGAGGAAATAGGAGGGGTTCAGTCAGGCAGGGGAT
>NW_016691569.1:3512-4617 GCF_001604755.1 Lepidothrix coronata | reverse complement strand
CACCTCTGGCACCCCCCCAGGCACGGCACCCCCAAAAAACCCGGCACCCCCAAATAGGGGCGGCTGGGAGGGGGGAGAAAGGGGGTGACCCCCTCCCCAAACTCAGCTCCGTGTCCCCGGTGCCACCAGCAAACGGGGGGTTGGGGAGCTGAGTTAGGGGGTGACAGGGCTGAAATGGGGGTGGTTCCACACCTCTGGCACCCCCCAGGCACGGCACCCCCAAAAAACCCGGCACCCCCAAATAGGGGGGGCTGGGAGGGGGAGAAAGGGGGTGACCCCCTCCCCAATTCCTGCTCCGTGTTCCTGGAGCTGCCGGTGAAGGGTTTGGGGACATGGAGGTGATTTGGGGGGGACACGGGGAGATAAAGAGGGGGTGTCACCATCCCCGGGCACCTCTGGCACCCCCCCAGGCACGGCACCCCCAAAAAACCCGGCACCCCCAAATAGGGGCGGCTGGGAGGGGGGAGAAAGGGGGTGACCCCCTCCCCAAATCCTGCTCCGTGTCCCCGGTGCCACCAGCAAAGGGGGGTTTGGGGAGCTGAGTTAGGGGGTGACAGGGCTGAAATGGGGGTGGTTCCACACCTCTGGCACCCCCCCAGGCACGGCACCCCCAAAAAACCCGGCACCCCGAAATAGGGGCGGCTGGGAGGGGGGAGAAAGGGGGTGACCCCCTCCCCAAATGCGCCTCCGGTGCCACCGGTGAAGGGCTGATTTGGGGAGCTGATTTCGGGGGGTGACAGGGCTGAAGGGAGGGGGTGTCACCATCCCCGGGCACCTCTGGCACCCCCCAGGCGCGGCACCCCCAAAAAACCCGGCACCCCCAAATAGGGGCGGCTGGGAGGGGGGAGAAAGGGGGTGACCCCCTCCCCAAACTCAGCTCCGGTGTCCCCGGTGCCACCAGCAAAGGGGGGTTTGGGGACATTTTGGGGACATTTGGGGGGATTTTGGGGGACACTGAGCTCAAGGGGGGGGTCTGGCACCCCCCCAAAAATAACACCCGGCACCCCCAAAAAACCCGGCGCCCCAAAATAGGGGGGTGGGAGACACGAAAAGGGGGAGCCCCCCCCCAAAAAAAAATCCACCTCCCGGTGCCACCAGCAAAGGG
>NW_016691569.1:0-2181 GCF_001604755.1 Lepidothrix coronata | reverse complement strand
GTGGGGGAGGGGTCGCCCCTCCCCCCCCCACCCGCGGTGTCGTTGGCAATTAATAAAGGAAATTAAAGGTGCGGGGGAGGGGCCGTTTTTGGGGGGGAGGGGCAAAGGGAGGGTCATGGGGGGTCACCAAGGGGTCATTGGGGTCACCAGGGGTCATTGAGGGTCATCAGGGGGTCATTGGGGGTCACTAAGGGGTCATTTGGGGTCACTAAGGGTCACCAAGAGGTCATTGAGGGTCATGAAAGGGTCATTGGGGGTCACTAAGGGGTCACTGGGGGTCACCAGGGGGTCACTGGGGGTCATTGGGGGTCACCAAGGGGTCATTGGGGGTCACTAAGGGGTCATTGAGGGTCACCAGGGGGTCATCAAGGGGTCACTGGGGTCACCAGTGGGTCACTGGGGGTCACCAGGGGGTCATTGGGGGTCACTAAGGGGTCACAGGGGGTCACTGGGGCCACCAAAGGGTCATTGGGGGTCACCAGGGGGTCATCAAAGGGGTCACTGGGGTCACTAAGAGGTCATTGGGGGTCACCAAGGGGTCACCGGGGGCACCAGGGGGTCATTGGGGGTCACTAAGGGGTCATTGAGGGTCACTAAGGGTCACCAAGGGGTCATTGAGGGTCATGAAAGGGTCATTGGGGCCAATAAGGGGTCACTAGGGGTCACCAAAGGGTCATTGAGGGTCACCAGGGGGTCATTGGGGCCAATAAGGGGTCACTGGGGGTCACCAAGGGGTCACTGGGGGTCACCAAGGGCCACCCAAGGCCACCCTGGGGCCACCTGGGGCCACCAGAGGGGGACAGGAAAGGCTCCTGGGCCACCAAGGGCCACCAAAGGGGGGCGGGGGACACTCAGGGCCACCACGGGGCCACCAAGGGCCACCCAAGGCCACCACGGGGCCACCAAGGGCCACCCCGGGGACAGGAAAGGCCCCTGGGCCACCAAGGGCCACCAGAGGGGGCGGGGGACACTCTGGGCCACCACGGGGCCACCAAGGGCCACCAGAGGGGGGCAGGGGCCACCAAGGCCACTGTGGGGACACCCACGGCCACCACAGGGCCACCCCGGGGACAGGAAAGGCCCCTGGGGCCACCAAGGGCCACCAGAAGGGGACAGGGGCCACCAGAGGCCACCACAGGGCCACTGGAGGCCACCAGGGCCACCACAGGGCCACCAGAGGGGGGAAGGGGCCACCAAGGCCACTGTGGGGACACCCATGGCCACCATGGGGCCACCCCGGGGACAGGAAAGGTCCCTGGGGCCACCAAGGGCCACCAGAGGGGGGCAGGGGCCACCAGAGGGGCCACCCTGAGGACACCCGAGGCCACCACAGGGCCACCAGAGGGGCCACCCTGAGGACAGGAAAGGCCACCCCAGGGCCACCAAAGGGGGGCAGGGGACACACCCAAGGGCCACCACGGGGACAGAAAAGGCTCCTGGGGCCACCCAAGGCCACCACGGGGCCACCAAGGGCCACCCCGGGGACAGGAAAGGTCCTTGGGGCCACCAAGGGCCACCACGGGGGGGAAGGGGACACCCAAGGGCCACCACGGGGCCATCCAGGGCCACTAGAGGGGGGACAAGAAAGGCCACTGGGGCCACCACGGGGCCACCAAGGGCCACCAAAGGGGGGCAGGGGCCACCACGGGGCCACCAAGGGCCACAAGACAGGGTCAGAGGACACCAAAGGCCACCCCGGGGCCACCCCGGGGCCAGGAAAAGCCACCACGGGGCCACCAAGGGCCACCAGAGGGGGGCAGGGGCCACCAGAGGGGCCACCCTGGGGACAGGAAAGGCCACTATGGGGCCACCAAGGGCCCCCAGAGGGGGTCAGGGGCCACCCAAGGCCACCACGGGGCCACCACAGGGCCGCTGGGGGCCACCAAAGGGGGTCAGGGGCCACCAAGGCCACCACGGGGCCACCACAGGGCCACCAAGGGCCACCAGAGGGGGACAGGGGCCACCCAAGGCCACCACGGGGCCACCACAGGGCCGCTGGGGGCCACCAAGGGCCACCACAGGGGCCACCCCGGGGACAGGAAAGGCCCCTGGGGCCACCAAGGGCCGCCGCGGGGCCACCGCTGTCACCCCGGAACCCTCCGGGGCCACCGCAGGGCCGGGGGGGCGTGGCCCTTCCCCTCCCCCCGCACGGCCACGCCCAGAGTGGGCGTGGCCCCCCGT
>NW_016691568.1:3522-4623 GCF_001604755.1 Lepidothrix coronata | reverse complement strand
GAGAAGAGAAGAGAAGAGAAGAGAAGAGAAGAGAAGAGAAGAGAAGAGAAGAGAAGAGAAGAGAAGAATTCAGTTGGAAAGGATCTACAACGATCATCCAACTGCATCGTGTGCTCTCATACCTAGGATGTAGCTGTATGATAGTCCTAATACATTGCTGAAATATTTTTTTGGGGGGGTTGAAAATTAATCTCTCTTTTCAATGTGACACAAATCAGACTTCCTGCTGAAAACCAGACATTTATCCTGGTAACAACTTTCTCCCTCTTCTAGAATCCTAGAATGGTTTGGGTTGGAAGGGACCTTAAGGATTGTCTAGTTCCAAGCCCCCTGCCATGGGCAGGGACATCAGAATAGAGAAGAGCCTCTCTCTGTGTTCTTCTTTCCTTCCACTGTGCTTTCCATACTCTCCCCTCTGTGGCACTCCCAGCCCACTTCATCTCTAATTTCTGCCTTAGGACACACTGGCACTGACCACAGCTCTGAGCAAAGTCTCTCTGGCATCCAGTGGAGCAGCAGCACTTAGTTCCCAGTTTTTATATAGCTCTCCTTTTGAATATATTCCTCAAAAGAGATGGGGATTTTTTTGGCAATGGCTTGTTTCCTCAAACTTGTGGTTGTTTTTCCTTTTGAAGCGCAGTGTAAGTGATCCAGACCTTGTCACTCATTGCACAGAATACATAGAACCAGTAAGGTTGGAAAAGACCCCTAAGATCAACGAGTCCAACCACTAACCCAGCACTGCTGTGTTCACCACTAAATCATATCCCCAAGTGCCACATCCACACATTTTTTTGAACACTTTCAGGGATGGCGACTCCACCACTTCCCTGGGAAGCCTGTTTCAATGCCTGACCACCTTTTCAGTGAAGAATTATTCCCTAATATCCAATCTAAACCTCTTCTGACACAACTTAAGGACATTTCTTCTTGTCCTATTGCTTGTAACCTGGGAGAAGAGACCAACCCCACCTTGTTACCATCTCTCATTTCCCTGCTCTTTCTGGTGTCTATTCATTTATTTGATCTGCTTGGATTTATTACACAGGGAGATCCCCCTGCTCACATCTCTAATTTTAATCATCACTGGGAAAACTCACC
>NW_016691568.1:0-2178 GCF_001604755.1 Lepidothrix coronata | reverse complement strand
ATAAGGAAAAAAAAAAGGAAAATAATAATCACAGAGCTCTTCTGAACTTTGAAATTACTAGTAAAAAAAATTTTAATTTTTAATTTTTTGATTTTAATTTTTTAATTGTTCCAGAGCTGCCATAGAACAGGAGAGGGGAGCAGACATTTCATAGAAATTGACAACTTCATGATCTGTTTTGATAAAATATGGGCATTGAAAAAAGCAACTCGGAGCACTTTCACCCATCTCTAACTGTTGTTGTTACAGAAGAACCAGCTCTCCAGAGCATGGAGAGGTGGGAGGTCACAGCACAGAAAATCCTGCTCCATGCCACACCTTTCCTGGCAGGGTTTTCTCAGCAGGGCCATGGCAGGTGGGATCTCTTAGAATCATAGACTGGTTTGGGTTGGAAGGGAACTTAAAAATCATCCAGTTCCACCCCCTGCCATGGGCAGGGACACCTTCCACTAGACCAGGTTGCTCCAAGCCCTGTCCAATGTAGCCTTGAACACTTCCAGGGATGGGGCAGCCACAGCTTCTCTGGGCAACCTGTGCCAGGGCCTCACCACCCTCATACTGAAAAATTTCTTCCTAATATCTGATCTAACCCTGCCTTCTGTCACTGTAAAGCCATTCCCCCTTGTAGTATCACTCCAAGCCCTCGTCAAAAGTCCCTCTCCAGCTCTCTTGGAGCCCCTTTAGGCACTGGAAGGGGCTCTGAGGTCTCCCTGGAGCCTTCTCTTCTCCAGGCTGAACATCCCCATCTCTCCCAGTCTGGCTCCAGAGCAGAGGTGCTCCAGCCCTTGGAGCATCTTCATGGCCACCTCTGGACTTGCTCCAGCATCTCCATGTCCTTCTTGTGTTGGGGTCCCAGAGCTGGACACAGCACTGCAGGTGGGGTCTGACAAGGGCAGAGCAGAGGGGGAGAATCCCCTCCCTTGACCTGCTGGTCACAGTTCTTGTGATGCAGCCCAGGGTGTGCTCGTCTTGCTGGAGGATGAGCTGCCGCTCTCTTTATTTGCAGAGGTTCATAATGATCCAATTTCTGCTTCACTAGTTCTCAGGAGGTATCTGCTCTAAAACAGAAAAAGATATTAGGGAAAAGATCCCCCTATTATGACTAATTAGTCACTCTGCTTCAACACTTGTAACTGTCTCCAGGATGGAGCCGATACCTATTTTGGTGGTGAGATCCCTAAAAATGGGTGACAGCACACAAACCCAGTGCCTGTGAGATCCAGCCTGTCAGCAAGCACATCAAATTCATTATTTTAAAAAAAACATCACAACAAAGTGTCACAGCTGACAACCTGGTTACCAAGAAGTTAAAAGAAGAACTTCATTTTCTGTAAAGTTGAAATTTAGAAAATCTGAAGCAGCCAGAAAATCTGGTTCCCTTTGCTGCCTGTAGCTGACTCATTGCAGGCAGATAAAAAGCATTCATCCCCCAGCTCCCAGAGATTTTCAGGAGAGCCAGAGTGATGCGGAATCAAATGAGGCGAGGCTGCAGCCCTCAGAGAAAATATAAGAACAAATATTATTTGTGGAATTGTTTTACCCCTTGGACAATGGGGTATAGATAATTTCTTTCCTTTTCGTCAGAGTGAAGGTGAGAAGTGCCTGTGCTCCAACAGCATCCAAGAAAATTAAAGGATTCAGGGAGAAACAGGATCTTGGAGAGATCAGAGCCACGTTTAACATCAAGCCATTAACTGCAGTCTTTAACTGGAGCCTGACCTTTTCCCTGACACACAGTGTATCACTGTAAAGGTTGGGAGATGCCTGTCAAGGAATTTTCCTCCTTTTAATTTAAGTTCTCCCTATTGGCTGGGTTACATTAATCAAGTTACACCTTCATTCTGCATCTCATGGGGAACAGGTATTTGCAGATGATCTGATTTTTGCAGCAGAGGATGTCTTTGTTTTGCTAACAGATATGCAGGTGTTACTTGCAGCAGCATCCCCTCAGCTCCAGCACCCCCAGGGCCCTGTGTGCTGGAGCTGCCTGTGACAGGCCAAGCTGTCACCTAGAAAAGCCAGGAATTGGGCCCAGGCAGGGATCCCAGCCTGGGATTTAACTTTCAAGGCAGCCTCCCCTGCATGAACTAACCTTCAGGTTAAACACAAGCCATTCACCCCACAGTGCTTATCATGTTCCCTGGTGCAGCCAGACGGGGTTTGCCTCTCCCATACACA
>NW_016691567.1:3378-4625 GCF_001604755.1 Lepidothrix coronata | reverse complement strand
CTCTTCCTCCCCACCCCAGGAGACCCCCAGGAAGGAGACCCCAACCCCAGGAGACCCCCAGAACCTTCACCCTCCTCTTCCTCCCCACCCCAGGAGACCCCCAGGAAGGAGACCCCAACCCCAGGAGACCCCCAGAACCTTCACCTTCCTCTTCCTCCCCACCCCAGGAGACCCCAGAAGACCCCAGACCCTCCATCCTCTTCTTCCTCCCCACCCCAGGAGACCCCAGAAGACCCCCGAGAAGGAGACCCCAACCCCAGGAGACCCCCAGAACCTCCATCCTCTTCTTCCTCCCCACCCCAGAAGACCCCCAGGAAGGAGACCCCAACCCCAGGAGACCCCAGAACCTTCACCCTCCTCTTCCTCCCCACCCCAGAAGACCCCCGAGAAGAAGACCCCCCACCCCAGGAGACCCCCAGAACCTTCACCCTCCTCTTCTTCCTCCCCACCCCAGGAGACCCCTGGGAAGGAGACCCCAACCCCAGGAGACCCCCAGAACCTCCATCCTCTTCTTCCTCCCCACCCCAGGAGACCCTCAGGAAGGAGACCCCCAACCCCAGGAGACCCTTGGGAAGGAGACCCCAACCCCAGGAGACCCCAGAACCTTCACCTTCCTCTTCCTCCCCACCCCAGGAGACCCCCAGGAAGGAGACCCCGACCCCCAGAGACCCCCAGAACCTTCACCTTCCTCTTCCTCCCCACCTCAGGAGACCCCAGAAGACCCCAGACCCTCCATCCTCTTCTTCCTCCTCACCCCAGAAGACCCCCGAGAAGAAGACCCACCACCCCAGGAGACCCCAGACCCTCCATCCTCCTCCTCCCCACCCCAAGAGACCCCCCAGGTCACCCCCCCACCCCCCAGGTCACCCACCGGCCGGGGGGCTGGACCCGTGCGGGAGGTAGAGGCAGATGGTGGCCACGGGGGCGGTCGGGGTGGCCCCGGTGGTCCCGGTGGGCTCCGTGGCGTTGGTGTCGTTCCTGGTGGCCGCGGTGGCCCCGGGGTGGCTCCCCGGGGTGGTGTCACCCCCCGGGGTGGTGTCAACCCCCGAGAGGACACCTCTCCTCGGGGGGGTGGTCCTGGTGTCACACACCGGGGTGGTGGTCACCGTGGTCACCTTCTGGGTGGTCCTGGTGGCCCTTCCAGGGGTGGTGGCCTCGATGCCGTTCCTGGTGGCCCTGGTGCTGTTCCCGGTGGCCCTGGTGACCCTTCCCGGGGTGGTGGCCCCCGTGTCGTTCCCGGTGGCCCT
>NW_016691567.1:0-1462 GCF_001604755.1 Lepidothrix coronata | reverse complement strand
CAGCGTGTCCGTGGTGGGGACAATGACGTCGTTGTTTGTGCCAGGGGCCACGGTGGCACTCAGCGTGTCCGTGGTGGGGACAATGACGTCGTTGTTTGTGCCAGGGGCCACGGTGGCACTCAGAGTGTCCGTGGTGGGGACAATGACGTCGTTGTTTGTGCCAGGGGCCACGGTGGCACTCAGAGTGTCCGTGGTGGTGACAATGACGTCGTTCTCCATGCCATGGACCACAGTGGCACTCAGCGTGTCCGTGGCGGTGACAATGACCTCGTTCTCCATGTCAGGGACCAGGACGGTGCTTGTCGTGTCCGTGGTGGGGACAAAGTAGTCACTGACCGTGCCGGGGGCCACGGTGGCACTCAGAGTGTCCATGGTGGTGACAATGACGTCGTTGTTTGTGCCAGGGGCCATGGTGGCACTCAGAGTGTCCGTGGTGGTGACAATGACGTTGTTGTTTGTGCCAGGGGCCACGGTGGCACTCAGCGTGTCCGTGGTGGGGACAATGTAGTCACTGACCGTGCCAGGGGCCACGGTGGCACTCAGAGTGTCCGTGGTGGTGACAATGACCTCGTTGTTTGTGCCAGGGGCCACGGTGGCACTTAATGTGTCCGTGGCGGTGACAATGACCTCGTTCTCCATGCCATGGACCACGGTGGCACTCAGCGTGTCTGTGGCAGTGACAATGACTTCGTTCTCCATGCCATGGGCCACGGTGGCACTCAGCGTGTCCGTGGTGGGGACAAAGTAGTCACTGACCGTGCCGGGGGCCACGGTGGCACTCAGCGTGTCCATGGTGGTGACAATGACGTCGTTGTTTGTGCCAGGGGCCACGGTGGCACTCAGCGTGTCGGTGGTGGTGACAATGACCTCGTTCTCCATTTCGGGGACCAGGACGGTGCTTGTCATGTCCGTGGTGGGGACAAAGTAGTCACTGACCGTGTCGGGGGCCACGGTGGCACTCAGCGTGTCCGTGGTGGTGACAATGACCTCGTTCTCCATGCCATGGACCACAGTGGCACTCAGCGTGTCCGTGGTGGGGACAAAGTAGTCACTGACCGTGTCGGGGGCCACGGTGGCACTCAGAGTGTCCGTGGTGGTGACAATGACGTCGTTGTTTGTGCCAGGGGCCACGGTGGCACTCAGCGTGTCCGTGGCGGTGACAATGACCTCGTTCTCCATGTCAGGGACCACGACGGTGCTTGTCATGTCCGTGGTGGGGACAATGACATTGTTGTCCGTGCTGGGGACCACGGTGGCACTCAGAGTGTCCGTGGTGGTGACAACGACATCACTGCCCGTGCCGGTGGCCACAGCAGCCCTTCCCACCGCCCCGGCCTCCCCCTCCGTGGCCCCGGTGGCCGTGGTGGTGTCACCTCCTTCCTTCCCGCTCCCGTTCCCACCCGTGACGTCCCTCCCCCGGCGCGGCGCCGGCGTGGCCGTGGTGGTCACCTCCGTGGCCACG
>NW_016691566.1:3534-4636 GCF_001604755.1 Lepidothrix coronata | reverse complement strand
TGACCTCATAAAGCCCAGACATGTCATAATGGTGCAGGCCTCATCATTACACTGACCTCATAAAGCCCGACCTGTCATAATGGTGCAGGCCTCATCATGGCACTGACCACATAAAGCCCAGACATGTCATAATGGTGCAGGCCTCATCATCACAGTGACCGCATAAAGCCCAGACATGTCATAATTGTGCAGGTCTCATAATCACACTGACCTCATAAAGCCCACACACCTCATAATGTTGCAGGCCTCCTCATGGCACTGACCTCATAAAGCCCATACACATCGTAATGGTGCAGGTCTCATCATCACACTGACCTCATAAAGCCCAGAAATGTCATAATGGTGCAGGCCTCATCATCACAGTGACCTCATAAAGCCCAGAAACATCATAGTGGTGCTGGCCTCATCATCAGAGTGACCCCATAAAGCCCAGGCATGTGATAATGGTGCTGGCCTCATCATCACACTGACCTCATAAAGCCCAGACATGTCATAATCGGGCAGGCCTCACCATCACAGTGACTTCATAAAGCCCAGACGTGTCATAATGGTGCAGACCTCATCATCACACTGAGCTCAATAAGTCCAGACATGTCATAATGTTGCAGGCCTCCTCATGGCACTGACCTCGAAAAGTCCAGACATGTTAGAATGGTGCAGGCCTCATCATGGCACTGACCACATAAAGCCCAGACATGTCATCATGGTGCCGGCCTCATCATCACAGTGACTTCATAAAACTCAGAAACATCATAATGGTGCAGGCCTCATCATCACAGTGACCACATAAAGCCTAGACATGACATAATGGTGCAGGCCTCATCATGGCACTGACCTCATAAAGCCCAGACATGTCATAATGGTGCAGGTGTCATCATAACACGGACAACATAAAGACCTGACATGTCATAATGGTGCAGGCCGCATCATCACACTGATCTCATAAAACTCAGAAACATCATAATGGTGCGGGTCTCATCATCACAGTGACCTCATTAAGCCCAGACATGTCATAATGGTGCAGGCCTCATCATGGCACTGACCTCATATTTCCCAGACACCTCATAATGGTGCAGGCCTCATCATCACAGTGACCTCATAA
>NW_016691566.1:0-1039 GCF_001604755.1 Lepidothrix coronata | reverse complement strand
CCTCATCATCACACTGACCTCATAAAGCCCAGACATGTCATAATGGTGCAGGCCTCATCATCACAGTGACTTTATAAAGCCCAGGTATGTCATAATGGTGCAGGTGTCATCATAACACTGACAACATAAAGACCAGACATGTCATAATGGTGCAGGCCTCATCACCACACTGACCTCATAAAACTCACAAACATCATAATGCTGCAGGCCTCATCATGGCACTGACCTCATAAAGCCCAGACATTTCAAAATGGTGCAGGCGTCATCATGGCACTGACCTCATAAAGCCCAGACATCTCATAATGGTGCAGGCCTCATCATGGCACTGACCTCATAATGCCCAGCCACCTCATAATGGTGCAGGTCTCCTCATGGCACTGACCTCATAAAGCCCATACACATCATAATGGTGCAGACCTCATCATCACAGTGACCATACAAAGCCCAGACATGTCATAATGGTGCAGGCCTCATCATCACACTGACCTCATAAAACTCACAAACATCATAATGCTGCAGGCCTCATCATGGCACTGACCTCATAAAGCCCAGACATTTCATAATGGTGCAGGCGTCATCATGGCACTGACCTCATAAAGCCCAGACATCTCATAATGGTGCAGGCCTCATCATCACACTGACCTCATAAAACTCAGAAACATCATAATGGTGCAGGCCTCATCATCACAGTTTCCTCATAAAGCCCAGACATGTCATAATGGGGCAGGCCTCATCATGCCGCTGACCTGATAAAGTCCAGACATGTCATATTGGTACAGGCCTCATCATCACAGTGACCTCATAAAGCCCAGAGATGTCATAATGGTGCAGGTCTCATCATCACAGCTACCTCATGAAGCCCAGACATGTCATAATGGTGCAGGCCTCATCATGGCACTGAACTCATAAAGCCCAGACACCTCATAATTGTGCAGGCCTCATCATCACACTGACCTCATAAAGCCCGACATGTCATAATGGTGCAGGCCTCATCATGGCACTGACCACATAAAGCCCAGACATGTCATAATGGTGCAGG
>NW_016691565.1:1541-4638 GCF_001604755.1 Lepidothrix coronata | reverse complement strand
GGTGTGGGGGGACTTGCAGGGACCCCCGAGGGCCACCACCCACCTGCAGGGACATGGGGGTGTGGGGGGACCTGCAGGGACCCCACCAGGGCCACCACCCACCTGCAGGGATATGGGGGGTGTGGGGACACCTGCAGGGACCCCCCAAGGTCACCACCACCACCAGCCAGGGTCAGGGGGGGTGCTGGGGATTGAAGGGACCTGCAGAGACCCCCCCCCACCCCCCAGAGGGGCAGAGGAGGGGTGAGGGGGCCCTGATTACCTGCCCTGGGAGCTGCTGCTGAGGAGGAGGAGGAGGAGGATGAGGATGGTGCTGCTGATACTCCTCGTGCTGCAGCTGCCGCGCCAGCTCCAGGTCGCTGAGCACCGAGGGGGGGTCCTGCCCCTGCTGCTGCTGCAGGGACAGGGCCACCATGTAATCCTGGGGGGGGGACAGGCACACAAACAGAGGGGGGGTCAGCACGGCGAGCCCAGACCCTGCAGCTGGGCTGGGACCCGACTCAGGGGTGTCCGTGCGTGTCCCCCAACCCCGGCATCGCTTGTCCCCTACCTGGTCCACTTGTCTCTGCTGCAGCTGGTGGTCCGGGGGGGCCGCGGGGTCCCCCCCCTTGCCCGGGGCGTGGCTGAGGTGGAAGTCGGTGTCACAGAAGCAGCTGTCCCCGTCCACCGTGTGCAGGCTCTCCCAGACCACCCCCTCCTCCCGCAGGAAGCCCTGGTCCGTCACCAGCAGGTAGAGGTGGCCCTGGGCAGGGGGACGGGGCACCGTCAGCGTGGGTTCACGGTTTGGGGGGGGGCACAGGGGGGTTGTGCAGGGGCCCACCTTGTGCTTGGTCATGGTGCTGAAGTGGTTGTTGCGGAAGAAGACGCCCAGCTCGCCCTCGGGGGCCGCGGCCGTGAGCTCGCACAGCCCGTGGTAGCTCAGCTGCGACGCCGTGGCCTCCAGGAACTGCTCGGCCACCAGCCCTGTGGGGGCACCGAGGGGAGGGCAGTGGGGCTGGGGGGGTCCAGCTCTGCCCCCAGGGACCCCGGGGAGGGGCCGTTACCTTCGCTCACCAGGCTGGAGTCGGTGGCCTGTTTGCAGGTGATGATCTTCTCCACCAGCTGGTTGTAGCTGAGCTTGCCCACGGCCTGGACCGTCTCCGGGCTCTGCAGGCAGGGCAGGGAAGGGGGGTGAGCTCCCGGCTTCCAACCTGTGGCGGCCCAGGGGCGGCTCAGCTTGGAGTTTCCCCGTCACAGGGACGTTCCCGATGGTTTCCACCAGCACAGAAGGGTTTGGGATGGGAGGGATCACCTGGTCCAACCTCCTCCCATTAATCGTCCGTTAGCTCAGGTTTAAAGCCCCGTCCAAAACATCACAGAGGGGTTTGGGTCAGGAGAGGACTTTCTAGGATCATCCAGAACCCCCCTGCCACGGGCAGGGACACCTTCCACAGCCCAGGTTGCTCCAAGCCCTGTCCGACCTGGCCTTGGACACTTCCAGGGATGGGGAATCCACCCCCGGCTTGGTGGCCTTGTCCAGGGTTGACCCCGACCCCTCAGGGCAGAGCTTCTGCAGCCCTTGGATCGTTCCCTTGGCCCCGTGGAAGCCACCAGCCGAGGGGGGGGGTCCTCACCTGGGGGTCCACCAGCCAGCCGTGGTAGAGGGGGATGTTGAGGAGGTCGAAGACGATGCACTCGGGGGTGTACTCGAAATCCGAGACCCCCGTGAACCTCACGTTGACGTCCAGCCCCGTCGAGAGCTTCGGGAGGACCGTCATGGTGTCACTGATGTTCTGGGAGGGAGGAGGAACGAGGGGGGTTTGCTCCCGAAGGGGGAACCCCCAGGTCCTGGAGCTGACCGTGCCCCCCAAGAGGGCGGGGAGGGGGTCAGTGGTGGGGTTGGGTGACCTGGGGTGTTGCTCCTCACCTGCTGGAAGTTGAGCTGGAGCCCCTCCGACGTCTCCCGGGGTTGGGTGGCCAGGATGCAATCCCCTGGAAGGCAGTGGGGTCACCCCTGGCACACCCCCAGCAGGGCAGGGGTGGGGGGGTCCAAGGGGAGCCCCCTCTCCTCCATCCCCATCCCAGGATTGGGGCAGGAATGTGGGGGGCCTGGGGAAGCCTCTGCTCCCCCATCCCTATCCCAGGATTGTGGGGGTCCCAGAGAGCCCCCACTCCCTCACCCCTTTCCCAGCATCAGGGCAGGAGTGTGGCGTCCCAGAGAGCCCCTGCTCCCCCATCCCCATCCCAGTGGTGGTTCAGGAGTGTGGGGGTTCCAGAGAGTCCCCGCTGCCCCATCCCAGTGGTGGGACAGGAATGTGGGGTCCCAGGAGAGCCCCCACTGCCCCATCCCAGTGGTGGGACAAGAATGTGGGGTCCCAGAGAGCCCCCGCTCCCCCATCCCCATCCCAGTGGTGGTTGAGGAGCGTGGGGGTCCCAGGGGAGCCCCCGCTCCCCCATCCCCATCCCAGTGGTGGTTCAGGAGTGTGGGATCCCAGGAGAGCCCCTCCTGCCCCATCCCAGTGGTGGTTCAGGAGTGCGGGGGTCCCAGAGAGCCCCTGCTCCCCCATCCCCATCCCAGTGGTGGTTCAGGAGTGTGGGGGTCCCAGAGAGCCCCTGCTCCCCCATCCCAGTGGTGGGACAGGAATGTGGGGTCCCAGGGGAGCCCCTCCTGCCCCATCCCAGTGGTGGGACAGGAGTGTGGGATCCCAGGAGAGCCCCCACTGCCCCATCCCAGTGGTGGTTCAGGAGTGCGGGGGTCCCAGAGAGCCCCTGCTCCCCCATCCCCATCCCAGTGGTGGAACAGGAATGTGGGGTCCCAGGAGAGCCCCTGCTCCCCCATCCCCATCCCAGTGGTGGTTCAGGAGCGTGGGGGTCCCAGGAGAGCCCCCACTGCCCCATCCCAGCGGTGGTTGAGGAGCGTGGGGGTCCCAGGGGAGCCCCCCCTCACCCAGATGTGCCATCAGCTCCTCGGCCGTGATCACCTCCTTCTGCGGGGGCAGCTTCACCTGCAACAGGGGCAGGGTGAGTCCCTTCCCGCCGGGGCTCGGGGGGAGCCGGGGCCGAGCCCCCCCCGCCCCGGGAGCCCCCCCGGGTCCCCCCCCTTGCCTTCCAGCGGAGC
>NW_016691565.1:0-1284 GCF_001604755.1 Lepidothrix coronata | reverse complement strand
GGGGTCCCAGGAGAGCCCCCACTCCCCCATTCTCATCCCAGTGGTGGTTTAGGAGTGTGGGGGTCCCAGGTGGAATGGGAACGTGGGGTACCAGGAGAGCCCCCACTCCCCCATTCTCATCCCAGTGGTGGTTTAGGAGTGTGGGGGTCCCAGGTGGAATGGGAACGTGGGGTACCAGGAGAGCCCCCACTCCCCCATTCTCATCCCAGTGGTGGTTCAGGAATGTGGGTTCCCAGGGGAGCCTCCCCTCACCCATCCCATCCCAGTGATGGGACAGGAATGTGGGGTCCCAGAGAGCCCCTGCTCCCCCATCCCCATCCCAGTGGTGGGACAGGAGTGTGGGATCCCAGGAGAGCCCCTCCTGCCCCATCCCAGTGGTGGTTCAGGAATGTGGGGTCCCAGGGGAGCCCCTGCTCCCCCATCCCCATCCCAGTGGTGGTTCAGGAGCGTGGGGGTCCCAGGGGAGCCCCTGCTGCCCCATCCCAGTGGTGGGACAGGAATGTGGGGTCCCAGAGAGCCCCCGCTCCCCCATCCCCATCCCAGTGGTGGTTCAGGAATGTGGGTTCCCAGGGGAGCCTCCCCTCACCCATCCCATCCCAGTGATGGGACAGGAATGTGGGGTCCCAGGGAGCCCCTGCTCCCCCATCCCCATCCCAGTGGTGGTCGAGGAGCGTGGGGGTCCCAGGGGAGCCCCTCCTGCCCCATCCCAGTGGTGGTTCAGGAGTGTGGGGGTCCCAGGGGAGCCCCTGCTGCCCCATCCCCATCCCAGTGGTGGTTCAGGAATGTGGGGTCCCAGAGAGCCCCCACTGCCCCATCCCAGTGGTGGTTCAGGAATGTGGGATCCCAGGAGAGCCCCTGCTGCCCCATCCCCATCCCAGTGGTGGTTCAGGAATGTGGGGTCCCAGGAGAGCCCCCACTGCCCCATCCCAGTGGTGGGACAGGAATGTGGGATCCCAGGAGAGCCCCTGCTGCCCCATCCCAGTGGTGGTTCAGGAGTGCGGGGGTCCCAGAGAGCCCCCACTGCCCCATCCCAGTGGTGGTTCAGGAGCGGGGGGGTCCCAGAGAGCCCCTGCTCCCCCATCCCCATCCCAGTGCTGGTTCAGGAATGTGGGATCCCAGAGAGCCCCTGCTCCCCCATCCCCATCCCAGTGGTGGTTCAGGAATGTGGGATCCCAGGGGAGCCCCTGCTCCCCCATCCCCATCCCAGTGGTGGTTCAGGAATGTGGGATCCCAGGGGAGCCCCTGCTCCCCCATCCCCATCCCAGTGGTGGAACAGGAATGTGG
>NW_016691564.1:0-4639 GCF_001604755.1 Lepidothrix coronata | reverse complement strand
GTGTCATACACTGTGGCAGCAATAACAAGAGTCCTGAGATTTGTGGAGGGGGGGGAAAAGCAGACAGAACCCTGGGGCCCAACAGGAAGTGTTAGGAAGGACTTGACCTGGGCATAGAGAGAATCCGCCCGTTTTTCTTGCCACCGTTCATGTGAGTGTAAGGTATGTGCTCCTCATAGTTCCCCTTGAGGGCCATGGAGGGTCCATTGTCCCTCCCCAGCGCTTTGTCCCTCTGGGAGTACGAGGAGGGGTCAAGGGGAATGCTCTCCATGTTCTCAAAGTCCATCTCGTACTCCTCCGTCTCCAGAGGTTTGTTTTCCTCGCTGTAGAAGAAGGAGACCTCGTGGAAGCTGGGGTGCAAGTCCTCCTTCAGCATCTCGATGATCTCGATGAAGGTGGGCCGCATTTTCGGGTTGTACTGCCAGCACATCTGCATCAGGTTGTGCCTGGAGCAGGAGAACCAGAGTCAGGGGTAGGAAGCGACAATTCCATGTACCAACCAAGGCTGGTATCCGTGGCAGACCACCCACCCTCTGACACCCCGAGCTGTTTGTTTTCTTTCCAGCCTCCACACTGCCTGTAGATCCTGACAGTCCTTTTTCTCTATTTCTGTCTAGATCAAAAATTCCTTCCAATTCCTTCAATTGTTCTTAACTCGGCTTCTGAAGGAAACAGGGCTGTGGTTCACAGACTCTGTGTGTGTGTGCGTGCATGCCCTTACAGCCAGTTCATAGCTTTTTAATTAATTCTATTTTAATTTTAACTCAGCCTGAAAGACAACAAAGCTCCTAAAATTTCAAGGAAAATAAGAGGCTGGGCAGAGGACAGACGTGCTGTAAATATCCCACCCAAAAGAAAGGCTGCAGCAAGAGGTCACATGTTATCAGACACCATGGAGAAAGAACTTACAAATACAAATAGAATTTCAAACTGGAGTTTGTAACTGGACATGAGACAGATGTCCAGCACAGTAGGCTTTTTTCATAGGGATACTCGCAAAACATGTTTATTTTATGACTCTGGAAGTGCTGTTTTGGCCAGAAGCAGATGTGGGAAGAGGTTACCAGAACCAGCGAGTTACCATCTGTACTCCCATTTCCAGCCAAGGCTCCTTCCCCTCACCACTGCTCCAGTGTGACTCCTTACACAGAATCCCAGGATCGTTTAGGTTGGAAAAGGCCTCTGAGATCATCAAGTCCAACCTGTACCCAATGCCCACCTTGTCACCCAGCTGAGAGCACTTAGTGCCACATCCAGTCCTTCTCTGGACACCTCCAGGAATGGGGACTCCACTACCTCCCTGGGAAGTCCCTTCCAATGCCTGACCACCCTTGCCATGAGGAAATCATTCCTGATGTCCAACCTGCCCCTCCCCTGGCATAGCTTGAGGCCATTTCCTCTTGCCCAACTACCACCACCCCCGCCGGCTCACCCCTCCTGTCGGGGCCTTGCAGAGCCAGAAGGTCCTCCCCGAGCCTCCTTTTCTCCAGGCTGAGCCCCCCCAGCTCCCTCAGCTGCTCCTGGTGCTCCAGCCCCTTCTCCAGCTCCATTCCCTTCCCTGGACTCACTCCAGCCCCTCTATGTCTTTCTTAGGGTGAGGGGCCCAGAACTGCACACAGCACTCGAGGTGTGGCCTCCCCAGTGCTCAGCACAGAGGGACGACCACTGCCCTGGTCCTGCTGCCACACTATTTTTGACACACCCTTCTTTCCAAATGCCCCAGCTCAGGTTAAATGCTCATTAAGGGGATTTTTTTAATTACTCTGAGAGCAGCCATTCAGGGAGCTCCTGGGCCGTGCCGGCAGACCTGGGATGCAGGAACCTCCAGACAGCAAAGATCATGAGCAGCTGCAAAGAACAACCCTTGACCTCGACACAGGGAATGTCTGGCTGCAGTCTGTAACCTCTTTGAGGTGTTTCTCACTGCCTCCCTCAGTGATCTCTTCTCCCTGACCTTGCAGGCAGCCTGGCCTCATCCCTTCAATGGGGCAATGAGAAATGAAATGGCTTCAGGCAGGATAAATAGCTCATGGCTCAGCACAGCATTCCCCTGCTTCTCCTCCTCATTAGCCACAAAACGCATTTGTGAAAATCAGTGGCAAAAAGCTGTAATTCTCCACACTATTTATGGAGAGAATTACAGAAAACCTCATCAGACCTTGGAGAAAGGAGAAGCTCCTCTCTGGCCTCTGTAGCCACCTGAATGAAGGTGGTGGCCACCACTGCCACGTGACATGAGTCAACTGCCATCCACCGGCATGGAGTGGAGGAAGAACATTTTCTTTGGGCCATTGACCCAGTGCTTATCTGTATTTTAAGTTTTTCCTCTGCTTTGTACTTCGTTCTCTTGCATCTGCACTCACGATGCAAGGCCTTGGCTATTTTAATTTCCCTGCCATTGAAACACACTGGCTCACGTCACAGAATCATGGAATCCTAGAATGGTTTGGGTTGGAAAGGACCTTAAAGACCATCTCATTCCACCCCCCTGCCATGGGCTGGGACACCTTCCACCGGACCAGGTTGTTCTGAGCCCTGTCCAACCTGGGTTTGGACACTTCCAGGGATGGGGCAGCCACAGCTTCTCTGGGCAACCTGTGCCAGGGCCTCACCACCCTGTGTAATCTCTGTCAGTGGAATTTCTGTGGGCGGTGCCTCCCCTAAAGTCTATTTTGCTCCTCCCCAGTCAAGGAGGGGTTAAGAGGTGCCACAGGTGGGGCCACCTCTGTTGGCCACACTTTGGCCCAGGAGTGCAGCCTGGCTGACTGTCCCTGGTTCAGCACTTACAGCCTCTCCGGGCAGTTGTCTGGCTGATCCAGGTATCCTCCATCCATGACAAACTTTAGCACCTGTTCGTTGGAGAGTCCCTGGTACGGCTGCTCTGCCAAACTGCTTATTTCCCAAAGGACCACACCAAATGACCTGAGAAAGAAAGAAGACTCCTGGTGAGAACAGAACATCCCGGAGCTCTCCAAGCGACAGTTATTTTGGAGAACACAAACTTCAAAAGCGCTATATTTTTAACAAGAGGGTTTCAAAACAACAGCTTTGTTTTGTCTGTGCTCTGAACAAGTCAGTTTAAACTATGTGTGTTAAAAAGAGTGAGCTCCTGAGCTGGAATCCATCTGGGATTGCAGCACACAACTTACCACACGTCAGAATAGGTGGTGAAAACCCCATCCTTCAGTGACTCGGGGGCCATCCAGCGCACAGGTAGCAGCCCTTTGCCTCCCTTGCGGTAATAATCCGTCTCATAAATGTCTCTGGTCATCCCAAAGTCTGGGAAAAGCAATTGGGATGTGTTAAATAGCTCCGTCCATCCTGCTTTACTCACCTCCAGATGGATGTTTCCTTCCCTGTTCTCGCACACCCAGTGACACTCCCCCCACGGCCCTGCCTACAGTCATCTGGCACCTTGTGATTAATGTTCAAAATATTTCCCCTTCCCTGTATTTTTTCTACAGAGACTCCAGAGTTAAATTTTTCAGTGACAGTTTCTATTCTAAATATTATATTATTTGTCCTCTGCAAGGGAAAAAAGAGCTCCCTTTGCCTGAAATCCCACTGCCTTAGCTTTACCTCCAGAGAGCTCTGAAAAACCACCACACTGTGGGGGTTTTGGTTATTTTTAAATGTTATGTTTATTTATTTCCACAAGGGTTTGGGTTAAAAACCTTTCTTGTGGAAGACAAATGACTTTTAAAAGTCACTTGACCTAATGATGGGATTATCAACACTGTGTTTGTTGTACCAAACACTTTCTTTGTCATAATTCTCATGGAAGCAAAGACCAGTGAGATAAATTCAGGCAGCTTTTGGATAGAGGTTTGGGAATAACGATTTGTACTTCCTTCTCTTGAATCTGCAATCATGATTTAAGGGTCAGACTGGTTTAATTTCCCTTCTAGTGAAACAGGCTGGTTCATGTCATAGAATCATGGAATGGTTTGGGTCGGAAGGGACCTTAAAGCTCATCCAGTCTCACCCTCTGCCATGGGCAGGGACACCATCCGCTATCCCAAGCCCCATCCAACCTAGCCTTGGACACTTCCAGGGGTGGGGCAGCCACAGCTTCACTGGGAAAGCTGTGCCAGGGCCTCACCACCCAGAGAAAAGCTGCTCTGGTTCTGCAGAAGATGTTTTTCTCACTGAAATCCATTCAATTCTGTCAAGGAGAAGAAAGTGCTGCAAAGGTGGCCAGTGAGAATCACCCAAGTTTGCCACATTGGTTTTGGACTTCATCCATTTGCCTTCTCAGCAAATGTGATGCACAGAATCATCTGGTGATCACAGAATCACAAAATGGCCTGGGTTGGAAGGGACCTTAGACATCATCTATAATCCTGCACTATCCACCTCCGATTTTCACAGTGAAGTCCTCTGCGACCATACAGTTCCGAGCTGCCAGATCCCTGTGAACAAACTTCTTGGCATTCAGGTAGGCCATGCCATCTGCAATCTCTGCAGCCATCTGGATCATCTCCCTCAGTGTCGGGGGCGGACGACCAGGGTTGTTCTACAAGAAATCAATCGCAGAATCACAGAATGGTTTGGGTTGGAAGGGACCTCAAAGATCATCCAGTTCCACTCCCCTGCTGTGGGCAGGGACACCTTCCACTAGCCCAGGTTGCTCCAAGCC
>NW_016691563.1:7597-12242 GCF_001604755.1 Lepidothrix coronata | reverse complement strand
TCAATCCCCACTCCCAGCTCCCTTCCTGCCTGGCTGCTCTCCAGCCACTCTGTCCCAGCCTGGAGCTGCCGGGGGTTGCTGTGGCCAAAGTGCAGGACCCAGCACTTGGCCTGGTTGAGCCTCATCCATTGGAATCAGCCTTGCATTGGCCTGTTGGGATTGCCACTGGGAGAAATCACATTACAGCTGATACTGGAACTGGGCTCTGCGAGATGAGACAACGGAGATGGATCAGTGCTGCTCTCTGTACTTGTGTGCACTAAGGAATAGGGTGTTATGGTTGTCAGGTGCTCTGCATTGTAAAGCAGCTCTCAACTTCTTTATGGCTTTGACACATTTTGGGCTGGAACATTCCATTTCTATGAGGTGCCTCACAGCAAAATTTCCTGGAAACTTTTAGAAAAAAGGGAGTTTGAAGATTGCTTCTTTGAAACTACTGATTAGAGGCCTTAAAGGGACCCTGCAAAGGCTGTATTACTTAATCCCAGAATTGAAGACTTAACAAATTTTGTGACTCTCAGTGGGTGACAGGTGATGTTGTTTTGGACAGTCAGCCTTCTGGAGTACGTGTGTTTTCTCAGTGGCTGTGTTGCTGTGCACATTGCCTTGCTCTGCTCACTGCTCACAGTGCATTTAGTGCTGCTTCAGGGCCTGGGCACCTCCGCTCTGCAGGAAATTTTAGAGCAGTGGTGCTCCCAGCCTGTGCCCCAGATCACCCTGGGGGACTAATTTTCACTGACTCAAGCAAAACAACTTGACATGTGTCTAGGCTCTGGCTGAGAGTGGGACTGAGGGGAAAGATTACCCTTTTTCTAAAGCACACAGAAGTCATGGAAACATTATTTTCTTTCTGTGCTAAAAAGCCAACTATTGTTTGTCAGTATCACTGCATCATGAAATACATGGTATTTCTAGTAAATCTCTGAATTACCAAGTTCAGACTGTGATAATCTGCAGGTCTGGTAAGGCTGGGTTGGAGTTGCAGTGGTGGAGAGCCAGAGAAAGAACTTAACACCAAATTCAGATCATTGCCAAGACCCAACCAGCAAAGCTCGGGGTGGCCCCCATTCCAGGGGGCTAAAAGAAAAACATAAACAGCAGAAAACTGTATCTTCTAGGAAGAGTATGGAGCTCTGCTACTGCTGATGAGGTAAGTGGAAATAAAAGGAATTTACTATTTGAAAAATTGCCATTTGTTTGTGTTAATATCTCAATAAAGAGGCCGAAGAGACCATGAAGTGCTACTTGTCCAAAGCAGAGCTGCTAGTATGCATCTGAAGGCTTTTATTTGTATTTTTATTTTTATTTGCAGCTAAGAAATAAAAACAGAAAGGGTGTGCATGGAGGGAAGTCTGATGCTTTTAAGATGAGTTCCAGGCAGTTCAATTCATTTGGCTTCAACTGAACATGTATTTTTCTAGAATGTTTACAAGGATTTTTGTGCTATTGTGTATCTTTCCTCTTGGAGATACTTATAACAAGATTTACCTTGAAGCAATTGCTTTGAAATGTGATCTGAATTCCCTGGTATTGGCAGAGTTCTGTCTTTTTAATGATCGTATATATGGGTCTAATTATCTCCTTTGAACTCAAAACTCACTTTGGTTCTATTTTTCTTTAGTTTAAACACAAAGAGATGGCCACCCTTGCTGATAATATGGCTAAAATGTGTTATATTAAATTTTTAAGATCACTGAGTCCCATGGATATATATCAAAATTATTCTTTTTGGACCTGGACTTTGGCTTCTGTACAATTCTGGTGCCTTTGGTTTAACAGTAGGTTTATTGCATACCATATATACTTATGTAGATGGATGAGGTTTCTTTTCTATTTGTGTCTTCACCGTAGTAAAAAGGAAAGAAATTGCAGCTGGTTGAGGCCTAATACTGACCCCAGTCTGGTCTGTGGGGTTTTTTGCACACAGTGCAGGGGTAGGCACAGGCCTGCTGAAGTAAATGTTTGTCTTACCACAATTGGAATATATTGCTAGCAAATTGTGTCTAAAAATATAAAACTACTGTAAATTACTGGAATGAATTCATTATTAGGATCTATTTCAGATCGGAACAGTGATGAAAAGAACTATTATCTAAATTTTACTCCTTCATGATTAACTGCAGAGAACAAACTCCCCGTAGGGATCTCGTGCTGCTTCTGGTCCACGGGCAGGGGATCCACAGAGAAGGGAAGTGGCCTGTAGGGGATCTGCTGCAGATAATTAGTACATCTGTTTTCTCTGCCCAAATACATCTGTGCTACTAAACTGGCTGATCGTTCTATTTTGCTCGATAATTGTGAGGAAAGTTATTTGACTAATGAAAAGTTCAATCTTTCTCATTCAGACAGGTAAATTCGTGTTACGTGGAGAGATGTGATGGGGACAGTAGGAAACAGATTGCTATAAAATGCTGCTGCTTCCTAATGCTTTGCTCTGATGAAGGCTTATAAAACATGTGAGATGGAGTGAGGAGTGATGATCCCTGTGAGTGCAGAGGGAGGCTTTTGAGAAACAGTGTAGCTGCCTTATCTGGGAGGTTGAATTTTTTTGAGATGATGACCTGTAATAGGTGAATTCTGTTTCACTGACTCTTAAAAAGCTTCATTTAATGAGTCAGAATTCATTCCATGCAAGTCTGATTTCTCACTTGCTCTTTGTCAGGGAGGGGGAGGAGGAACATTTTATAAAACACTGTTGTAGTCTTTTTGCTTTAAGAGTAGAATTTCAGGTGAGTTACATAATATCCAGGAAAACTGAGAGTGAAATGTACTATTTTGACCTTCATAGTCATCTAATAAGTGTTTTACAGCCATTTCAATTTTGTGTTATTCTCAGTATCATTGAATTCTAGAGAACTAAGTCTGGTCAATTAAACTGTACCCACTACATTAAATAAATTTAAAATATAGTTTTCAAAAAGCTTTTGGTGTTTTAATACTGAATGTGTTAAATGTACAGGGAATGTACAGGGAAAGCCTGTAGCTCTAATACCCATCCCAAAGAATATACTCTTTAAGCCTCTCTTCCTTGAGAGTAATTCTCTTGGATCTTCAGCTACTCCTCCTTTTGTAAAGAATACCTGGGTTTGATTCTATCTTGATCATGGCATTCCTGAAGATGAGTTTCCATTCACAGAATCACAGAATATGCTGAGTTGGAAGGGACCTGCAGGGATTGTGCAAGTCCAACTCCTGGTCCGGCTCAGGACAAGCCAACAATCCCTGCCCTGGCACAGCTCCAGCCGTTCCCTGGGTGCTGTCCTTGGTCCCCCCAGAGCAGAGCTCAGTCCCTGCCCCTCCTCTGCCCCTGCCCAGGCAGTTGGAACTGCAGTGAGGTCTCCCCTCAGTCTCCTCTGCTCCAGCTGAACACACCAAGTGCCCTCAGAGTCCTCACACGGCTTCAAACCAAGGCCCTTTGCCTTTGGACACTCCTTTGGACCCTCTCTAATGGCTGAATATCTTTTTCATATATATATATATACTTTTATACAATTTTGGCCCCAAAAGTGCACACTGTACTCGAGGTGAGGCTACACAAGTCAGAAGCCACAGCTATCACCATCATCATCATCATCATCAGGGAATACTTTGGACTGAGAAGGAAGGGAGAAGTATACATGCCCTTTCCCCACCCCTCAAGTTACCTTATGAACTTCCATAGGAATTACTGCCAATGAAAACATCTAATTTATGGGTTTGTTTAAGAAATAAAAGCCTGGGTGTAAGCACATGCTTTACTTGCTTTCAGGTCTCTGGTAACTTTATTATAAGATGAAGGTGTGTTCTGGTAACTTTGACATGAGGCCTGCTTCGATCAGCAAGCTGGACCAGCTGCCTTCCTTCCAACCTCAGTCTTTCTGTGATCTCTAGAACTTTATCTGTGAGCTGACATGGGTAAAATGGACTAAGGATGATAGAAGCAGTTATGTATTTTTATGTCTGGTTAGGTTTTTATTTTAGTTTTTGGCAAAGATGGTTGTTGTGAAACTGCTGTTAGCAGGGCCAATGATTATATGAAGCTGTGGGCCACGTCTGGCAAGATACTCCTCTCCTACATAAGAAAACTCAAATTAAGAACCATGTAAAAATATTAAAGTTTTTTTTTTTTTCACTCTACTACCAGTTTTTGCATAACTGAATGGCTATTACACCATTTTTTTTCTATTACCTGCACACAGTTTTAAACCTATTAAAAAGCAAATAAGAAGAAGTGCACATTCACCTTTGCTATTACAACATTTATAAATTCAGAGACAAATTAGTGTGATATTTTGAATGCCTTTTTAGAGGCAGGAGGATGGAGAATCAATATGAGTCAACTCTAGGTAATATTTGAGTAGGAAGGGTTAAGGGCAATCACTTTAACAGAGATGGTTCACCCAGGCCAAATAACTTTCTCTTATTTAGGGAAATAGCTATTCGAAATCTGTTAAATAAACATGGGTAGTGTTTTCCTTGCTACTTCTGTAAACATCAATATATAGGCAAAATGAATCAAAGTAATGTTTTTTTCCTTAATGTTCTGGTGTTCTTAACCTTAGTAGCTTTAAGAGATTTTTGCTATAATGATTAGCAGTTTGCACTTAATTGGTGGCATCAAAGCAATGAAATACAGAAGGTTTCTGCCCAGTGCATCAGCTGTGTG
>NW_016691563.1:0-2606 GCF_001604755.1 Lepidothrix coronata | reverse complement strand
GGGAGTTGCCTGTCGAAGCTGACCGGAGGCAGCCAAAAACTGACTTAAAGGAATGAAGATTCCAGGATGCGTATGCTTGATAAGCTACACTGCAGCAGTTTATGAACCGAGGTGGGACACCGAGAGGGAGAGATCACCAGCAGCAGGAGAGCAAGGACTCAAAGCTATCTTCTCGGACTTCATGAGGAGGAGAGACTACAACAAACAACTGCTGGAACTTGGTGAGGAGGGAGTGTTAAGGAGCCCAGAACACTCCCACGGCAGACTGTGTTACATATCAGCCTTAAAGGCTGCTCCTGGACTAAAGTTAAAGGAGGGGCTTGAAAGGACTGACTGATAGTAATGTAATATATATATATGTATAGTTGCCTTTAGTTTGTATAGTATTTATTTGTGTAAATAAATGTATATACTTCCCCCTTCCCCTAGAGAAGCCTCTGGCCTGAAAGTTTCTCTCTGGTGTTAGGATAAATTGTTGAGAAGGGGTGGGGGAAGCCTAAAAATTGGATTTTAGATTTCTAATGTAGCTCAAACTGCCACACCTGGCCACGTGCATCTTCAAGGATGAGCAAGTTCTGCTATTGATACCCGCAGCTCCAAGGGAGCAGGGAGACCTGTCTACAGGGTCTTGTTTGTCTGGAGTCCAGCAGGTCTCACTGAGGCTCCCAGAGAGACAGATGCTTACAGAAGAAGTAAGATGCTCAGAGGACTGTAGGATTTTGGAAGGATGGAGGCTCTTATAGGAAGGGAGGTTTCTGGAAAGATGCAGGCTTTTAGAGGGAAAGGAAGCTCTCAGAAAGAAGGAGGATCTCCAGCAGAGGGAGATTCTTGGCTGGATGGAGGATCTCTGATGGAATGATTTCCTTGGAAGGGCAGAGGCTCTCCAAGGGATGAGGACTCTTGGTGGGAGCAGCCTCTCAGAGGGATGGAGGCTCCCAGAGGAGCTGGAGGAACTGGACAAGCTGTGGCAGGGCAGGTGGCCTCGCTTCACCAGCTCCTGCAGTTCCACCCACAATTGGTTCCACCTGTGTGTGGAGACACCTCTGTGATGTTACAGAACTGTGGGTGGGGACACCTATGTGATGTCAGAAACCCCATCCTGGTCCTCATGGCAGCACAAATGGAGGTGCTGGCTACTGCAAAATCTGAGGGTGGAATGGTGAGATCTTTGCAAGACTTAGTGAAGGCTTTGTAGGAAAAACCAGAAAAGGAATGCTCATAGGGATCTGTTAGATGGGAAGCAGTTTGGAGGGAGAGGGAAATGAATCCATTGCTGCAATTGGCCCTTCAGGAGGTGATGGAGCAAGATGAATCTCTGGGAAAGCAGCTGGAAAGAAAAAATCCCACTGGCATAAGGTCACCTGGCTTATGTGTTATGGGAAGGCAGTGCATGTTCTTTTTTGGGATTTTAGTTGGAGTTTTGATCACGTCCCTCACAGAATCCTTTTGGAGACGGTGTCCAGCTTTGAGATGAGCAGGTACAGGGTGTGCTGGGTGAAGAACTGGCTGCTGTATTGCTTTTTGGTGGGATGCTTTCTTCATAGTAGCTGGCACAGCACTGGGTTTGGATTCAGGATGGGATAACAGCTGGATGGTTTGGTTGTTGCTGAGCAGCACTTGCCCTCTTCAAGGACTCTTCAGTGTCCCATGGGACAAGCCATGTCCCATGCTCTGCCAGCGAGGCAGTGACAACATCCTCCTTCTCCTCATGACTGTGTCCTACTTGGCCGAGAATGTTCCATCCAGTCTGTTCCAGAGGGGCCTCGAGTACCCACAGGGAGCCCCTTTCTCCCCCATGGAGCCCTGGTGAGCACTGGGGTGAGGCAGGGCCATGTTATGACACAGGTGTCCTCTCCCACAGGACTGACATCACTACACAAAGAAGTGCCACCACCCTCCGGCTCCCAGTGTGGTCACGATGGGCCGTGTTGGAGCCATGAGCGATGGCAGCATCCTCCTCTCCTTGTTTGTCCTGCTGCTGGCCACTGCAGCTGTCTGGCTGGCCATCGGCCACTGGCAACAGCGGGTGCTGGGGACACCGAAGAACCCAGGGAGCCAGGCCAGGGGCTCTCCGAGCAGCCAAGTAGCTCCAGTGGAGGCTCCCAGTTCCTCCACAGCTCAGGCAACCGCTCCCCAGCATCCAGATGCTCCTGTGAGCCCCGAGTACATCCCCTGTGGCTGTGGCCCCAGCTGCACCCCCTGCATGGCAGTGGCCCAGGAGCTGCAGGATTTGGTCATGTTGGTGTGGGTTGGGAATGGGATGTCTTTCCCACTGGATTCTGAGATGTGGCAGGTGTTGTGGGAGAACCTGGAGGAGTTGGTGGAGCGAGGCCACCTGCCCTGCTGCAGCTCGTCCAGCTCCACCAAGAGCCCCCATTCCTCCAAGAGCCAGCTCCCATGGAGAACCTCTGTCCTTCCAAGAGCCCTCATCCGTCGGCAAGCCTCCGTCTTTTCAATATCCTCATTCCTGCCAAGAACTCGATTCTGTAAGAGATACTCCATCCTTACAAGAGCCTCCATTCCTTCCAAGAGCCTCCATTCCTCTGAGAGCTTCCACCTTCCAAGAGCCTGCATTCCTTCCACAGGCCTCCGTTCCCCTGAGAGCA
>NW_016691562.1:0-4651 GCF_001604755.1 Lepidothrix coronata | reverse complement strand
TCCCTCGCACCCGAATCTTTGCTTCCCCCCCCTCACGAGACACCATCTCCCTCACAGATGCCCTCATGCCCCCTCTCTTCAGGGTTGCCCTCACACCCCGTCCCCTCACGACGCCCTGTCCCCTCATGGCTGCCCTCACGCCCTGTCCCCTCATGGCTGCCCTCACGCCTTGTTCCTCAGGACGCTCTGTCTCCTCAGAACTCCCCTCAGCCCCGTCCCCTCACGATGGCCGCGTCCCCTCAGCGCTGCCCCCACTCTTTGTCTGTACCCTCACGATGCCCTGTCCCTTCATGGCTGCCCTCATAGCCTGTCCCATCATGACAGTTCGTCGCCTCACGGCTCCCCCCAGTCCCGTCCCCTCATTGCTGCCCTCACAGCATGTCCCCTCATGCTGCCCTGTCCCCTCACGGCTGCCCTCACTGACTGTCCCCTCACACCCTGTCCCCTCATAGCGTTCTGTCCCCTCACACTCCATCCCCTCACGGCTCCCCCCCAGCCCCCGTCCCCTCACGCCCCGTCCCCGGCAGTCTCCTCAGGGCTCCTCGGCTCCCTGCCCCGGTCTCCCCACGGCGGGCACAGCCCATGCCGGGAGCGGGGCTCCGGACCCCCGCAGCCGCCCACCTTGAGCATGCGGATCTCCCTCAGGGCGATCTTCCTGATCACCGGGTCCTCCTCGGACTCCAGGAACTTCTTGATGGCCACGATCTGCCCCGTGTCCTTGTTGCGGCACTTGAAGACGACGCCGTAGGAGCCCTCCCCGACCTTGCCCAGCTTCTCGTAGCGCTCCATGGCGCGGGACGGCCCCGCCGCGCTCCCTCACGGCGCTCAGGCGGCGGAGCCGGGGCGGGCCCGCGGGCCGGGGGTGTCTCCCCGGCGGCCGAGGGTGTCTCCCCGGCGGGGACGGCCCTCGGGAACCGCCCCGGGAACACCAGGACGGCCGGGACAGTCCCCGGGAGGGAGAGAGGTGGGGGGTTGCATCCCTATGGCCTCTCCCGGTGCCACACGCTGACCCCTCAGACCCCCCCGCCATGGTCATGGAATCACAGAACCACAGGATGGTTCGGGTTGGAAGGGACCTTAAAGATCATCCAGCCCCAACCCCCCTGCCGTGATCGTGTTGTCCTTGCCACGCTCTGCCTTTCCAGAGGGTTTCTGGTTTTGACTCTTATTTCCCTGAAGGGTTGAAAGTGGGAACACCCTTCCACAGGTCTGGCCGGCCTCAAGCAACACCTGCACCTCCCTCCTGAAAGGATGAAAACCTCCGGAAAACCTGGAGATTTCCTGGAACATCTTCCTCCTGCACCATTCCAGCATCTCGGGTGCCTGTCACCTGATGGATTCCTGCCAGCAACCAGACCCTTTTATAGAGCATTTCCATCTTTTACCTTCCCATTTTCTTTCCTGTTGCAGGTCCCTGTATCCTCAGTCCTCCCCTCATCCCCTGAGGAAAGTGGCCTTTTGTGGCAATAACCACTTCCAACATTAGATCTGGAGATCTGTGTGGACACCCTGCCCCATCCTATGCCTCCTCCCTCCCCAGTCCTTTCTTGAAGTGCTTCCCAACTCTGTGCAGGACAAAGATCCGCTAATTATTTTTCTTCCCAAGCCACATCCATCAGGGATGTGTAGTCTCCTCACCTCCCAGCCTGCCAAGATTTGCCCACAGAGATAACAATCTTCTGCAGAGGAGGAATGTGGATGTGTATTTATTTACCAGTAACTGCCAGTTCTTTGTGTTGTCCAAGGGCACATACAGTCCATTACTTACAACCCTCCTCAGCATATCCCTGAAGATCTGGGATACAGGTACACAAGGCAGTCAGCCTCTGCTTTTCCAGCCAGACAGCTCCCCAGTGGATCCATGGTGATCCCAGGTGACTGGGCTGGGAAGAATTTGCCCCTGCTATTCCTATTTCTCATCCCCCTGCTATTCCCAGACCTCCTGCTGACCTGCTGCTCGTGGGAGCTGCCGGGTGGCTCCCGGCAGTCTGGAGGACGGAGAAGAGCGGCGCCAGGCCCTTCCCACAACGGCCACAAACCTGGAGACCAGCTTGGATTCTCCCCAGATCTCTCTGACAAGGTATTGTTCCCAGCAAGTCACCACACCACCCCTCCGTATCAAATAAAGCAGTTTATTTGGCATAGACTGAACTGCAACAGAAATTCCCGTGGAACAAAGCCTGGTTACACAAACTGAACGAGTGCAGTTAAGAGTCTCAGTTACACCTAACGACTAAACAAGATAAAAAAAAGCACATTTCAGAGTCTCCCAGTCTTGTCCTTTTCATCCAGAGACACCGTGGCTCACTGACGCATTGTACCTTTCTTCTCTTAAAGAGACGGCAGCACAATTCCAGGTGTATTTTTCAGTTACAAGGAATTCGGTTAGGAAATCCAAAGAGATTAATCCACAGGCTGCTTGCTCTTCACATAGTGTTTGTACTTCCAAGAGTACTTCCAAGAGCACTGGGAGCCTGTTTTAAGGCTTTCAAGTCGGACACATGACCTCGTGCATCCAGTAACTTTGAAAACTGTCGGAAGAGGAACGAGGGGCTGGGCAAGTTTTTGCTTCAGAAACCCCAGTCCCCCCACACCAGGCTTCCCCAACCCTGGTTGAAATGTCACAAAAACAAAGATACAGACAATAACAGACTAAATTAAACAGTCTAATGCAAATTATACTAATCAGAGTCACCAAGACTGGCCGGGTTGGCTGTGGAGCACACCAATCCCTTGTGTGGTAAGGAATACAAGTGAGGTTTTACACTAGGAAGATCATGCCAAAAATGCCACTGTCTGTAAAACCAGCATAAAGCATTTCACAACATGCCATTAGAAATGCTTCAACAGCTAAAAAAGATTTGATTAAACAAGGACTTTCCTAAGTTTATTATGATCCAGCAAACCAAAGCCATTTGTGTCATTCAAAGAAAAATACTTTCAGCTCATTATTTCTGCATGACAGTGTCATGACCTAAGAGTTATTTACTCCAGTTATTCCCCATAAATATTCAGATTTTATTTACAGGTTTCTCTAGTCTTTTAGAGATCTCCTTTAAGTGTTTTCAAAGATGAAGCCAAAATTACCTTCTGCAGTGAATGAGGTAAATTAAAAAAATGTTTGCTCTACAATATCTACACCCGGTGCTTCACTTTGTCTTAATTTTTGTTTTAAAGTCTCTGTAGACCAGCAGTTGCACCATTTGAGGTTAATCACCAGTCACTGTTACCTGTGAAGTAATTTCAGTACTAGAGAACTCGACTTCTTTAACAGAATTAAAAATTACATGTCCTGCTTTTAACAGCGCTGATCCAATTCCAGCTGACCACCCTTAAACCACATTTTCCATAATCCGTGGTGTGATTTTAAAGTTTTATCTGTCCACTTACTATTTCTGAAGCTTTGACACAGTGTCAGAACTGAAAAGCTTGACTTGATGTCAAGTCAACGAGAATTAGTTTTGAATGACAGTGGCTAAAATGCTAAACGTGTGCAGGGCTGTTTTCCCTTCCAGACCTGCCAAACACAAACCTCTTGCTGTCTCTAGCAACAAGAAAACATCACTGAGCCAAGACAATTCCCTCGATGTTAAATTATGGATCACGTAACCTGATGCCAACACAGACAATCCAGCACCAAAGCACTCCAAGCTGTCACACACCTTTACTATGTTAAAACAACCTGTGAATTCCAGCCTGTCCTTCCTAGGGAGCAGATCTCTGGAGCTGAACAGGCAGCAGTTTGCTGCAACATTTCATTAAAAAAAACCCCCACGACCTTCAATTTAAATGTTTATCAGCTGCTACTGCACCTGCCCAAGGACTGTGTTCACATCAAAGCCAGCAGGGTAATGTGAGGTAGTAAAACCAGATGCTCTCCTGTAGTCAGTCTATATTTAATGGTACCTCAAGAATTTTAATTAATGAGGAAGACAAAAGGAACCGATGTGACTCTTCAGTGGAGGAAGAAAAAGGGAAAGTTAAAAAATGCCGGTGACAAAAGAGGGAAAAAGTGATCAAAGCTTGGATATAGAATACTGGTTCTTAATCATGTTTATTCATACTACCCAGCTGGGGAGATAAGCATTCCCAAACCACTGTCTGGCAGCAGCTGGAATGCTGCACAGCCTCAGTTATCCCTATGGGCTCCCCTCTGGAATAGCATAAATAAACTACACGTCATGGGCAGTCGGATACATGATACTTTCATTCATTAAGGATTATGACCAGGTACAATTTCCATGTCACCTCACAAGGCTTATCCCTAATTTATGAAAATAAAGCATATATATTTTGTACATTTTTATATATATATAAATATATATATATATATAAAAAATACACACTGCCGGTCAACTTCACACACATGCACACACACACACACACGGATATTGTACACACCCACCCAGGAGCAACAAGACTGATATCAATATTCTACTTTGTGTACACACACCCTACGTCTAGGAAGTAAGAAAAATCCCTTTTATGGCAATTCTGCAGGCAGAAAAATCAGTACAAAATACTTTGTTGTACAAAAACTGCATTTTTTTTTTTTTTTACAAGATCACCCGACATGGTAACAACACCCCTCAGTAATGCACTACATCCCTACAAGGAAAAGGAATAATCAAATCTTTATACAATTGTAAAA
>NW_016691561.1:1903-4655 GCF_001604755.1 Lepidothrix coronata | reverse complement strand
TCTGACCTTGTTTCCTGCAGTCTTATGTGTTACAGGTTCAAGAGAAGCAGTGTTAATGAGCTCAGACAAAAGAGGAGGGTTAACTAAGTCCTTGAGAGTGAAAGAAATCTAACATCTTTATTTGTAGTGCCTTTAGGCACCTGTGAAGTGTATTCATTACCTTTCAATAATAATATTTCAGCTGCAAACATACAGTCTGCAAACTGAATGTAAGGCTGGAAGAGTTTCTGGTTGCAGATACACTCTCTAGAGTATCTGACAAAAGAGGACTTGAGCAAAATGCATGAGATGTCAGTCTGATAAAAATCACTTGACCTAGGATGAGACAAAATACGGACTTATTGCTACAACTGCTGCCCAGGAAAACAGCCTGCAAACAGATATCAATGCTGTCAGCACAAGCCTGCTGCAACAGTCTCAATTAGCAATATGGCATGGGCCACCTGGGTCCTGCAGCTCACAGGTGTTTCCTGATGCACAACTGCTAAAGACTTAAGAAATCTAGGAGGAGAGGGAGTTTATTTCCCCACAGCAGCTCTCACAGTGCTGTGCTTTGCATTGGTATCTAGAAGGGTGTTGATAACACACCAGTGTTTTGGCTGCTGTTGAGCACAGCATCAGCACTGTAACGTTCCTTCCCCAGTTGAGGGTAAGATCAAGAGGGAGGTGACCCAAGTAGGCCAGCTGACCCAGACTAACCAAAGGGATATTCCATACCATATGGCACCAGCTCAGATATAAAAGCTAAGGAAAGAAGTAGGAAGGGAGGCATTTGTTGTTTCCAGTGGCTGCCTGCTAAGAAAACATTACACAGTGCTGAAGGAGGTGGCTGGCCATCACTGCTCATGGGAAGTAGAGAACAAACCTTGTCACTTTTTGCTTTGCTTTTGCATGCACAAGATTTTGCTTTGCTTTTGCCATGGTAAACTGCCTTATCCCAACCCATGAGTCATTTTTCATCTTATTTTCTCTCCCCTTTATGGCTGGAAAGGGGAGTGATAGAACAGCTGAGTGGGCACCTGGCATCCAGTCAAGGTCAACCCACTAAAAGGGGATGCTTCATATTTTCTTTGAGTGAATGGTGCAGTTGACAAAGGTGGACTGTGGATACCAGTCAAGCAGTTCCAGTACTGGGAGCCACAGTCACATTTTGGAAGAGAGCCTGTGAGAAGATAAAAGCAGCTCCAGGAAAAGGGTAAAGGGCTGCGTGCAACCTAGGACTTCTACAGTGGCAGATGGGAGCAATGGAGCTCCAGAGGGTGAAGCGACATACAGAAGGACTATCAATTCTGATTTTTCATTTGGCAAGAGAGAGGGTTGATAGAGATTGCTAGCTTCAGAGACAGGTAGCTCTGCTGGTTGCTTGTTGCCATGGGTGGTCAGCTGGAAGCTGAATATAAGAGATGCCTGGAAGTTGCAAAGTAACCCCTAACAGCTAAAATGCTTTCAGCTTCTCTTCCTTTTCCCAGCAAAATACCAGGTCATTATAGGTTCTATATGAACTCTGTTCCTGCTTGCATCCTTTGGCCTCACTCCTTACACTAGCAGCATGTCCTGCTCTACCAGACTGCATCTTCAGGGGATCCCCTTTCTGTTCTCAGTCAGTCCTACCTTTCTGGTTACACTTAGTTCAGGCCAGAATCAGTAACATAGATAAGGCATGAATAATTTATATCCACCAGAATTGGTTTTAGTCTCTAACGGGAGCCCATGAGAGTGACCCTTTTGTAAACTTAACTCTCAGCTTTGTGTACTCACTCTGCTGCTTCAAAACAATCAGAATCCCAGGAGAACTATACTTCTTTAAACCTGCATCTCAGCTGTCTTTGATCTGTCAATAAAAAATTGATTCTGCAGATGGGTCTTATCATTCACTGATATGGTAGAAGGCTTAGCAACAATAATTTTCTTCTCACTTTCCCCCTTAAATTCACTTCTAAAATATCTATGCAACATCTTCTGCTATATGAAACAAAATATATATTTGATCTGATTCTGGTTATATTTCTTTTGGATTTATACTGTTTAACTTAATTGTCTTCTGTTGTATAAGTGATGATTTACATTACCTTGAGTACAGCTTCACCAGCCATTATCCCAGGCTTCAAGAATATCCTCTAAACTCTCTCTCAGGTGTTATTGCAAAGCTAACCCACAGCAGTAGACAGGTTAGACAACCTGACTCATGTTAACAACCAATTTTTTTCCCCATCTATTTAATAGCTCATGAAGTTTAAAAGCCAGGTTCCTCATTTACTTTTTACATTTCAACCAATTCATTCTGGTAACGTCTCCCTGTAAAAAGGAGATAACATGCTGTAAAGATAAAAGTGTACCAACGTGCACTTTGCTGAATGTCGGCATTATGGGGGTTCTGTGTGTCATAGCTGCTGTGCTATTTGAAGATGACTTGAAATAAGCCCTTTAATTGATCTGCACATCAAATGGTGTGAAAATGTAAAAGAGGGGCTTAGACTGTCAGTAGCTTGGCTAGCTCACAGTGTATTGTCTCCAGTGTAATTTCTTTAACAGGCATGGTGATAACAATGGCTAAAATTCATCTGCTGTTAATGTCAATAAATTTCAACAAAAATTCACAACAGGTTGTTGGAAAGTTTTCTTGTCGTATTTCTTTCTTGAATGCAGAATCACTAAAGCAGTGTCAGGATATTTTAGCATAATATCTGCTGGGTCATTTTCACCATCTCTGGCTGTCACAGAAGTACATGGTGGTTATAGAGTGGAAAAAGGT
>NW_016691561.1:0-1535 GCF_001604755.1 Lepidothrix coronata | reverse complement strand
AGGGATAGGGATAGGGATAGGGATAGGGATAGGGATAGGCCAAGCTGGGCTTGGCTCAGGGTGGGGGCCAATGGCTGGGCAGAGCAGGAATGTAGAAGCTGGAGGCCATCCCTGCTGGGACTTTCCTGGGGCAAGACCTGACAGCCCTCGGAAGCAGCCACGGAGTCCTGGACTGTGGATCAGGTGGAGGAGGCCAGGCAGGGCTGTTAAGGCTACTGGTGCCCTCCAGATATTGGTAAGGTGTCCGGCAGTCAGCAAACTCTCAGCACCTGAGCTGGAGACCACACCTGACTCACTGACTTCAAGAGGCACAAATGGACCCATTCTCCATGCATTAATCTAGCCCCTTTTTCAATAAGAGCTTGAGAGTGGTTTTAGATCTTCAGTGCCTTCTGGCAATAATTTCTACCTCATTTTCAGCATATGTGACCGTTACTGTTCAAGGATGACCATCTGCCTCACATGTCATCCCATCCTAGGTGGAATTCGGGCCCCCGCCTGCACTGTCCGCCTGCCAGCACTGCAGAGCTCTGCCGGCACTCGGTGCCTGGGTGCAGTCACGTGCTTCTCGCACTGCACACAGTCAGCACACAGTGAGGGGGAGTTTGTAAGAGATGACTGCTTTTAGCAATATATTTGTATACTTAAACCTTGAGTGGTGATCCCCAATTGCATCCTGCTCTTAATACACCTTTCTTGAAGCATCAGAAAGAAGATGAATTAATTAAACATTACTTAAAGTGTTTTTGAAAGTTACTTAATCTCCTCAACAAAGCAGTGACCTGCATTTTGAAAGCTCCTGAACTTTGCACTTATTAATCTCCTAGACACTCAAAAGTGGCTCTTATAAAACGAAAAATAATGCATCACAGCAGCTAACATTAATAGAGTATTGCCTAACTATATTCTAACTATATTATACAGCTGTAGGTGTAATTGTGCTTTGCTGTTCCTGTTTCCTGTTCTTTACAGCCAGAGCTTCTTTTTTTCAGTGCTGGCCTTTGGATAATGAACGACAATAATATCAGTGAAAGAATCCTAGCCTATATAATGCAACCCAAGTTAGGTTTGTTTCCACTTATATACACTTATAATGATTCCTATAATTTCATATGCAAGTGGGCGCAAAAAAGAACCCATGGAAAAAATATATGAATAAAAAAATTTTTCCCTTTAGTTTCTTAATTGTTGAATGAATTTCAAGCTTTGTTTATGAAGTGTTGTAAATGCATAATCTGTCCTCCTTTCTTGAAAGCTGGAAGACATTTAAGATTTAATGGCATAATAAAACATTTGATAGAATACTTCTGTCTGTTAAATGTATTATCTTTTATTATAATAAAATTTAATAGAAGAGAGGAAAATCTTTCTTTCAGACATCTTACATTTATGGAAAATAATTGTCATACTCTTAATATCAGTGATGTAGCCGGTAATTTAAGGAGAGCTGAGCTATCAGTGAGGTTTAATGATGTTATAAAATGAGTGAACCACAGTTATTTGTTAAAGGCATGTTCACAAAACTATGATTTCTA
>NW_016691560.1:0-4660 GCF_001604755.1 Lepidothrix coronata | reverse complement strand
TGCTCTCTACTTGGATGGAGAAGTGTTAGACCCTACTTGCTAATGAGATAATCCCTTCCTTCTAGGTGGGAGCAAAGCCCATTCACCTTTCTTCAGGGTCCAACCCCATCCCCCCAAGATAGTTTACTGAGGTTTGTGTCTTGAGCTAAATGCATTGGTGATACACAGGCTCCAGCTGGTACAGAAAGGGGGCATATCCCATCTCAGCCTCAGGCCACCACATGCACATAATTTTAGGTTCAAACCCCTTTGGTGGCTTCCCATCAGCTTCCAGCATCAGTCTGATGACACAGTCCTAATTTCTAAAAAAATTAATGACTCAGGTCCCAGCTACATCAAAGACTGAATTTTGATCTGTAAATGACTGCGAAAGCTGCGCTCCTCTGGGACAATGGACTTTCAGACTTGCTGAAAAAATGTAACAACATCCAGGAGCAAGGAGACAAAGTCCGCCTAATCTGAATAAGAAGCAATTTCCTATCTGTAACAGTAATTAAACTTGGGAGCATTTTACCACAGAAGACCACAGACTTCAGTAAGCTTAGGTATGTTTCTGAAAAGCGTGACCATCTGGCACCTCTAGCAACAAAATGAGTTGGATCTGAGATTGCAAATGGAAGGAGGAGGCTGGCCTGCATTATCCTGGTGGTCTTTGCTGGTCTTGGACTCTGGGAGCTGATGGGTTCCTCTGGTCACACCATTATTTTATGGTCACTGTGAGAAAGAGTCATCTCACAACATTCACCTTTTTTCATTAAGACAACAAGTTAAATGAATCTTATGTTTCTGAGCAGCAACTAGCAAGACTGCCTGATAGGTTATGATCTGAATGAAACCTGGGAATGCTGTGATTTTGTTTGTATTTTCCTCTGAAGAAGTGAGGGATCTGGCCTCTTCCTGTTGTGGCTTTGCCTTTTGTCAGCTGAAGTTAGCCTCAACCAGATAGTTCCAGGGCTGCAACAGCACTGTCTGGTCATCTCCACAGTACAGGGGCGTCCTGACTGATGTTGTTCTCTGCCTGCAGTAATTTCTTGAAGTCTGAAATACACCAATCTTTGAGTAAGACACATGCGGTTATCTGAATGGACTAGAGCACCCATGACAACAATGTGAATCCCCACATGGTTTCTTCTGCCTTTTATAGTTTTATAGAAAGAAGAAAGCTATGGCTAAGTCATGCTTAAGAATTGAAGGATACATTTTTTAGTCAAAGGTTGGGGCTATCATATATCCAGTGTTTTTTGGGTGTTTCTTTCAGACCTGTCCTTGGAGGTTAGGGGACTATTTAGTGAAAGAATTGTTTGGATTTTGAGGTGTTATCTGTGACGGAGGCAGATGGAGGCTGGCTGTGCTGCACAGCAGGGTATTGGCTGTGGGTGGTGGTGAGCTGTGTGAGTGATAGGGAGGTCAGGGCATGAATCTGAAGTGTTCTGAGTTTTGGAGGGGCCAGGGAAACAAGCTAAAGCACGTGTGATGTGCTAAATTCTGAGGGCAACAGAGACAAGTCAGAGAAAAAGGAGTGTCTGGGCAGCATGGGAGGGAGCATAAAACTGAAAGGACATGGAAGAGGTCTGTAAACAGAAGGAATCTGATGCAGTGTCTGGAGCAAGGTGAGAATAGATGTGGGAGGACTGAGGAGGCTTTGGGCTTCAGGGTCTTGAAGTCCCCCTGGGCTTTTGGGAGAGAGATTAAAGTTAAGAACTTGGGTTTCTTGCTGTGGACAGCCATGAAACATTTGTCCATCTGAAAACTACTAGGAAAGACCCTCTTTAGTGGGTATAGACAGACAGAAAATCTTTTTCCTCTCCCTATCAGCTGCCATGTGCTTTTGTACACATGACAGCTGCTGCATCCTCTTCACTATATTCAGGTGAGACAACCTTGCCTAAAAACTTGGGCAGATCCAGACTGCCAGTCTTCAGGTAATATTGGAAACTAAAATTAGAATTTAGACTCTTCCATCTGTTCCCAAAGTCACACTAAAATCTACGCTTTAATCAAGAGGTAGCTGTCATACATTCAGGAAATTCCTGAAGACCCCTTTGAATGAGATTTTTGATATCGGAAAACTGGGAAACAAATCCTGAAAAGTGAATGAATCTACAGAAAATGTAGCTCTTAATTTTTATACCACTGTGGTTATACTGATATTTTAGTGGTTTAGCCACTGTTGTTTTATCCCCACTCTGTCTGGTCACTTGTTAATTTCTCTCTCCATGACATCCTACATTTTCTCCTCTCATTCAGAGTATCCAAGATTTCATTGTCTTCTCTTTATTGTAGCAATTTCTATGTTGCCTCCTTTCTTACATTAAAAAAAACAATCTCAAGAATTGATCTAGCTTTTTATTGAGGTGCACGCATCCCCTCCTGATTTGTTTCTAAGTTAATTCTGCTTTAAAAGTTGTATAACATAGGTCTTACTCTGCATCATCTTCAGCCAGTCACTGCTTGTAATTTCAGATTGTTTTCTTCACTGTCTCATTCTCATATACACTCATCTCACCCTACTATTTCCTCATCTAAAGTATGAGGAAAACCTTCAATTTCTCCACTATGTGTTCGTCTTCATATGCCTTCCATGGGATTCACCAACTTCAGTAATTTTAAAATTATGGTATTTTTTTTCCCTGACAGCAGGAGCTCAAGCCAAAGAAGCCAGTAATACTTCCCTTTAAGGGTTACATTCTGCATTGTGCTGAATATATATTTAATGAAAATTTATATTGAATGTTTGACAAACAAAGTTGAATTACCCAATTTCTTCACTGGAAAGAAGAAAAAAAGAAAGACAGAGAACAGACAACTCACATAAGAAAAAAGCTTTAATACTTGCCTTGATTTCGAGGCCAGATGGAACCAGTCATGATCCTTCAGGCTGATTTCCTGGGAAATGTCAACATTATGTTCATAACTCCAGGTTGAACTATTGAGTATGAATGCAGCAAAGCAGGAGGAGCATTCCTTGCATTGTTGGGAAGCAGAAGATAGGCTTGTCTCAGGTGAGCCATGGAGAAAAGGTAATAAAATTCCACATGATAACTGTGTTACTCAGAAAACAAGCAGAACCACGTAAACTGGCAGAGATTTGCTCTGTACATGCTCCAGGCTCCAAATGACCAGCATAGGAGCAGCCAGCACATCTTAAAACCATCTTTCCCTACCATTCTGTGTGTTTAGCTCTCCAGATAAGTTAAGTAGGAAAAGGCAAAAGTATGTAGAAATATGATGGGGACTTCGGGAAATTCAAGGTTAATGAAATAAAGAAAAATTCAGTGAAGAAGCTGCAAAGAAGCAAAAGAACCCAAACCACAGTTTTGAAATAGTAGTGATACATAATCTGGTTTTATTCTGCTTGAGGAAAGTGATGATAAAATGGACATGGAGGATACACTAGGTTTATACTGGAATTCCTCCCCAGTTACTGAAGTACCTAGAGGTGGACGAGTACCTTAAGGTTTAGGGGACTCCCGAGCTGCAGGAAGTGGTAGAGGCCACATGCCTGTTGGGTAGCAGGGAGTGGCAAGGAGATGGAGAACAGAGCAATTCTGCTCTTTGATGCTAGAGGGATGTCAAGGAAGTACCTTACACTAGGGATTCACGGCTGGAGGCCACACTACCACTCTACCTCACAGCATCCAGGCAGGGAGCCTGGCCATGGCAGTCATCCAGGAGCCATCTCTGACACGCTTTTCTGCACACTGGCATCTGTGCAGGGATATGATCCCTGTGGTGCTGGTACCAGGCTGGGGTGAGGCTGTGACACCACCTCTCTGTGCCCAAAAAGTTCCTTCTGATGCCATGAGGTTGGATAGCACTAGTAGTGACAGCAATAAAAACTGTGGGTATGTTAGCTTGCTTGATGTATATGGGAGGTAGGTGTTAACCCAACTTACACGTGAATGAAATTTGGTGACCTGATCTTACCTTCAACCATGTATCAGGACATATGGCCAATCTACTGGGCTTTCTTCTTGCATCCTCTGCAAAATCATGTGCCTCAGCTATTCTAAAAAGGCATTTTCAGTTTGCTTGGGGAGGAAGGATGAAGGGATGAATGAACTAAAACTCTTATCAGGGTAGGACCTGTAAAATTGACATTCGATCCGTTTCTTAATGAGAAAAAACACGGTATCTTTGGTGCAGGTAAGCAGTGCCATTTTCCAGCAAAGCCAGTGACTACAATTTATGCCACAGATACTTTTTTCCTGCCGAGAAAACACTTAAGTTTCATCTCTAAGTGCCAACATGCTATGCCTAAATATTACTTATGCAAACATCATACATAGGGTAAGCAGAGGATAAATACTCCATGTTCAGGGAATAGGAGGAGTTTATGGGATTTTTTTGAAATAGTTCATTAAGAAAAAGTGGAGTACAAGAAGAGTATGTCAGAGAGCAGACATCGAATTTGAAATGAGGCAAGTGAAAGACACATGATAATTTACTGCCTCATTCTGCAGAGTACCATGTGGATGTCATCAGCATGTATGGATAGTTTAGGCCTTGGATGTGCTAATGGTGGCTTTTGGCATTCCTGTCTACTCATCCTCTCTTGCCTTTTGCCTCTCTCTACTTTCAGACTAGGCTAATGAAACGATTCTTGCAGCAACATAGGATCGGGTGAGGGGTCTGGATTTCAAAAATGCCTTCTTGTCTT
>NW_016691559.1:0-4661 GCF_001604755.1 Lepidothrix coronata | reverse complement strand
TGTTTTCCTTTTTTTCCCTGATAGGAAGTGCGATCGTGTTTGAAACAGAAAGACAGAAAGAAAGAAGGAAAGAAAGAAAGAAGGAAAGAAAGAAAGAAGGAAAGAAAGAGAGAGAGAGAGAAAGAGCTTGTTGGCCCACACTGAAACGTTTGTGACCATTCTAAAGTTTTACTGCACGAAGAAAACTCGGTCGTTCCCGCCCTGAGGGTTTCGTTTCGTTGAGAGAGTAAAACAGGAACAAAAAAAAAGAAAAGAAAAAAAGAGAGAGAGAGAGGTTCGAGATGCCCTTTCTCCCTGCCCCATTCCCTCCCGCCTTGTGCGCGGCCCGAGTGGGACGTCAGCATTGACCCTAGAGGACCGGTGACACTATTGATGCACGTGAAAAAAATTATTTGCGACATGTAATAGCAAAAACTTCACCGGGAGGGGAGTTCACTATCACTTGCGGGGTTTTCATAAAGTAAACAAAGTTTCTGCCTCTCCGGCTCAAATTTTCTGCCGCGAAACTCAGTGTTTTTTTACACGGCGGATGCGGGGTCGAGCCCTGCCCTCTTACACCACTCGTGGAAATGAAGGTCTCATTTCCCCACCGTCGCTGCGAACTAGACAAGTGCCGTATTGTCCGTGCCGCCGCTCTTCCGCCAGAAGTGTCTGGCCGGCACAGCCCCGATCCCGCCGAGCAGCCGCTGGCCCCGGGCGGGCAGGAGTCGGAGGCCAGTTTCGCAAAGGGTAGTTTAGATTTCGTTTTGCAAAATCGTTCTCTCCTACAACTGCGGTATAATAACGAAGAGGGTAAAACACATCCAGCGCACTTGCAACGTCGAGGCGCCGCAAACTTTAATGAAGAATTGTGCTGTAAATATATCTTTTTCCTTTGGACAAGAACGGCTGTTGAGAGGGGACAACATTGCTGCTCCTCGCCACTGCCGCCAAAACGGGATTCCGATCCCAGGAAGAGACAGGTGTCGCTCGGTGCGGAGGGCATTTTTCCCTTGGGCTTCTGGCAGAGTCAGAAAACGACATTTCAGGGTGGCTTCTCCGTGGATTTCCTACCAAAAGCAGCGATAATGAATAATGCAGAGACTGATGCGGGCTGACGGGTATTATGGCTTCCCCGCCGTGCACTGATTTTGCAACCATAACCCTTTTCGAGGGGCTAAGAGCGCTCATGTCCCAGCCCCAGAGCTTGTAAGTGTCCGTCCCAGCCCCAGAGCTTGTAAGTGTCCGCCAAGGGGATCCCCTGCCATGACCCCTATCCAGCCCCTAGGGGCGCGTGCAGCCCAGAGGATGCGGGACAGGGGCGGCCTGCAGCCAGCAACTCGGCACATCGGGGCGATCCCTTCTCCCCTGCTGCAGCTGGTCACCTCCAACCCCATATCCCGGCTACCCCCAGGGAGAGGGTGCAGCAGGACCGGCGCCTGGGTTGCGGAAGTGCCCCACTCCCGGCAACAGAGCCCCGACGGGGGCAGTTTACAGGCTGGATGGCCGGATATGGCCTTTACAGTCCACGTGTTGCCCTGAAACGGGTTCTTTTACCCAGCGTGCGATCCACACACAGTGCTCTGGGATTGCTTCCAGCAGTGGAACAGGAGGGAGGAAGGTGAGGGAATTTTGCTGTGTACAGCCCTACGCTGAGCACCGAAGCATTGTCTCAGCAGCCATGGGCAGCTCCGCGCATAAAGCCAGTGGGGGCTGCTTGCCATTGGCTGTGGCTAAGGCTCCATCAGGAGGTACCAGTGCCAGTGGCTTGGCCCTGGCACAGGGCTGTATGTCACAGGGCCTGCCGCTCACCATGTGCCCCCACCACTGCCCCGGCATTACCAGTGTTCCTCTTCACGGTTTTCCTCTGCCAGGTATGAGATCTGAGATATACCCATTTGGGACATTTTTCCTCAGAGCGTTTTAGGCCATCTCAGAGCACCCAATAGCCAGAATGTGTTCAGCAGTGGAGCAGGGGAACATAAGGGCTGTGGGAGGTGTGAGCTTTTCCTTTTGCTTGTAGGAGACCTTTATGCTTGTGACCTATATGCTTGTAGGAGATCTAAACGATGGGGAAAAAAGTGATGCCAAGGCCTTCAGAGAAAGTTTGTTGGCAAGAGGTCCAAGTATAGGTGCTGCGAAGGTCCCCGTAATAGCCCGGCTGAAGATGCTGACTGGTGACTTCCCACAACCCGCTACCACAGCTTCTCTTTCATGACAAAGGTTGATGCTTATCCTAAATCATTGAAATCACAGGTGCCCTCGGCAGGAGACCTAGTCGAAAGCTCCCTCCCAGGTCAGATCAGTGCAATGCAATGCAGTACCATGCTGACTGAATCTTTCTGGCTTCCTGGATTGAGACCTGGAATCCAGGCCTAACTCAAGCGAGTGACCCTTTAGCTGCAAAGACCTGCTGCTGGTCACTGGACAGAGGCAGTGTGAGGTGGCTGAGGTGGGGCTTGGGCACAGGTTCATCGATTAGTGCCCGTATCTACGACATCAGCAACTGCTCAGCAGTTTAGGAAACTCATCTCAGCTGCTTCTGTTCATTGTCAAAACCAGCAGATCTTTGTCCAGCATATCTCTTATATCACCCAGACTTTTGTGAACAGCCTCTTAGTCTCTGGATATCAGGGTGTGAACCACATAGTATCTATCTCTCTCTTCACTTATGTATAAACACCCTCTACTTATAATAAGACGTAATAGATGAAATGTCATTTAGGGGGAAAAAAACAAACAGCATCCTGTTGTTCCGCAAATTTGAATGGTACATTTGTTCTTCGTATGCACAGAATTTAGGATGAAGGTGGGAGCTTCCATGGGATTTGAATAAGGTGTTCTATTTGCCTTGTAGTTTTTAGCCCATATTTTCCACTAGTCAATCATGACCATAGAAAGAAAAAACCAATTTATTTATTATATATCCCTGTTAAATATAGTTACAAGACCCAATAATAGTGATGTTCTGAATGAAAAAAAATAATTTTAAACAATCAAATAACCACAGTTTAATTATTAATGTATTGGTATTGAAAATGAGCAATCATTTTATATTTGCACAGCTGCGGCACTGTAGAAAATACAAAATGTTATCAACACCAGCTTCCTATATTAAAAACTGAAACTTTCTTTTTAAAAAATTGGTGGATGGTTTCTTTAAGTTCAAAATTTCTGAGCCTTTTACCTTCAGTATTTCTGTGCTTGTATTCCTAAAACACAGTTTCTCACTTACAAACAAATCTTAGCATATCTTCCAAGAAAAAAAGCTAAAGAGGTAGAATTACTCTGGGAGTACGATGCAGATTTAGACAATAAAAAATATTATTTTTTTTTAGTTTGGCTTTCAGGAATGTTTTTATTAAAAGGCAGATAAAAATTTTGTGCTCATATTGCTCGCTTAGTATTTTCTTTGAATGTAGAGGCGTGCATTGAAATTCGTCTTCTTTAGGCGGATGTAATCTGGCTACATGTATGCGAGTGCCCATTCGTTGGACTAAGGGAAAGGTACTAGGTTGTTAGGACCTGCAAATTCACTGGCATTTTGGAAAGGATTTTACAGGCTGTGGGCGCGAAAGGCCGAGGAATGACACTTGCTCCGAACGCCCGTCTGTGTGGTGAAGCCTGACCCCCGCCGTGCTACCGAAGGATCCCACGGTCTTTACCCCGCAAGAGCATCGTTTTCCGCCCCCCCTCCCTTCCCCGCCCTGACGGGTGACACCCGCCCGACGCCAGCTCAAGGCGACCACACGGAAACTGCGGAAAACCCCTGGGTGAGCCTGTCCGCAGCCGTGGCTCAGGCCAGAGGCCCTCGACAGCCCCTTCTGTCCCGCTTTCATAGCGGCTCTTCCCGTTCTCCCAGCCTCTCTCCAGCGGGGGCTACTCGGCTCCCGCGGGACCGCAGCTTGAGCTTTTTGTGGCCCGCACCTGGAGGCAGGGGACGCAGTGAAGCAATATCTGCTGTGAAAGGGGTAAAATCCGCCATCGCTCGGGGTTTTATCACTTTGGAGGAGTCAGCTTTTTGAGAGGGAAGCTGTACATCGGGTAGCCTTAGGTTGCCCACCGTATCCCTCCCTTCCAGCTGGGGCACCCCTCGGAAAGAGAGGAACAACGGGGGATACGGCATCGGACCCCTTCTGCCTTGACAGCACCGCCTGGGCGCGGGGAGTCCGCGGATGCTGCGTGTAATGCCTCGCCCGGCTCCGCGGGAAAGGAGAAGCCTGGTCCCGGCTGCCGGGGAGCAGGGAGAGCTCCCGAGCCGAGAAATGTCCCCGCTTCCTCTTCCGGCGATAAGAAAAGTTAATGCGCCGGCGCTTTTCCATAGCACTGTCCATAAATAGTTGTGTATATGTATATATCTGGTTGTGTGTATAAATATGTATGTCTGTGTGTGTTTTCAGCATAGTTATGTCTTCCACGAATCCGGACATTTCCTGGGGGCAGGACGTGGTTCCTTCCCCGGGAGATTCGGTGGAGTAACCAGCGCAGCCTTTGCCGCGGCTCCCGCGCCCGTGCTCCCCGACTGTATGCTTAAACCCAACGTGTTTTTTCCTGCTTGTTTATTTTGCTCTTGGTGTACTTTTGTACTCTATAAATAAGCTGCCGGTAATATCCCTAAATCCCTTCTGGCGTCAGAAGCAATCGTAGCAAACTCGGGCTCTTCTGCCTCTCTTTTTTTTACA
>NW_016691558.1:0-4667 GCF_001604755.1 Lepidothrix coronata | reverse complement strand
CTTTGGGCTTTTTTACTCTGTTTTTAGCCTGTTACTTACATACTCTTCACGCCCCTTACATGTGCCTCTTGATCCAATGGTGATATTTGGTCTCTGCAGCGTTTCTGGGTGACGAGCCACCACCCAGGTGACCAGTGCTGCAGGTCTGGCTTGCCCTTTGTTAGGAAAAGGGTCAGCACCCGGTCAGGCCTCACACACCAAACTACCTGCACCAGGTGTATTCCTCAAGAGAAGACCCACACAATTGTTATTGCTTAATGAAGGCAGCTGGCTGTAATTAGTGAGGACCCTCACTACAGCAGTGGGAAGCATTTGTAGATCCTCATGCTGTGGTGTGGAGTGAGGACTGACAACTTCAGTTGTCCCCTGGGGCTGGAATCGATCAGCTCCTTTGGAGCTGTTCCACTTGGCACTGGGAGTTATGTTCTCCTTGTATGAGCAATTCATTTGTGTGTTACATACTAAGCTTCCCAATTAGTTATAAAATTTTAATTCCTAACTCCTGTCTGGGTTTTGACCTTGCTGTCTTCCACCCTCCCACAGTCCTTACTGAAATTTTTGGTGGGCAAGCAGAAGTCCAGAATTTCTTTTCCAGCCCCTCAGCATGGGTAACATGGTCCCCACAGACACACCAAACACAAACTGCTCTGGAATGTGAGTCAAGAACTAATTCTCTCACAGCATTAGTGAAAAAAAGCAAAACAAAATGAAAAACCAATGAGTTTTCCTTTACTAACACAGAGGCCAGTTGCTAGGACTCACTTTTAACACCTGTGACAGAGCTAATGCTTTTGTATTTCTTTGCAGCACCAACAAGAGAGAATGATACTAATACAGGTAGGCTGTGTGGTGTCAGAGAGTCTTAAGAGCTCAGCTCTGAGGTCTTGATGGCTTTGGCAGCACCTCCCCTGCTACCAGTAAGTGCTCTCTGAATGCAGCCAGCCATGACTTGTGCAGCAGCTTAACAGCAGGCTGCAAACTGGGGTCCTTCCTGTTTAGATAACATTTCCTTTTCTCCCTTTGCTTCAGCTTTCCCCCCTCTGGAACGGAAATGTCTACTTAGGTGAGCATTTTAGAAAAGGACCATCACATGTGTGTGCCCAGCTTTCATAATTATTAATTGTTCACTTCTAACAGAAAACATTCATAATTTGAAGTAGAGCTTATCTGAACAAAATCAGGATTCTCAAAGAACTTCTATTAAATAAGTAAATCAAAATCATGGGTCAGAACATCAGCAAACCTGGGAATGCAGAAAAAAGTTATAGACGCTCAGATGGACACCTAGTGGAAGCAGTCAGGGTTATTAAAAGCTCCTCTACTTATGATGGAGGAGCAAATTAAATGGCTATACTTTTGTTAAAGCTAAAAGAAACAGTATATGTGTTGCCAAAACTAAACATTCTAATAAAACTAGATGTTAAAACCCTAAAAAGGCTTAGTAGTTCTTCAATATTTGATAATGGTTACAGATCATTTCAGGCATTCCGTGGGATCAGAAAAAAAGTACAAAGTAAGATCACTGCTGGTCCCAAAAATACTCTAAAGAGCATTAGTTAACAAATAGTATGTGAAAAACAGATAAACATGTAAGAAGTTTATCACCTAACTCTTTGCATTAGCAATTAGTGTCCATATGTTGGATTTTTTAATTTTCCATCTAAGTAAACTATGCTTAACTTTGAGGCCTCAGAACAATTTACTGCAATAATCTTCTATTTAAATGATATTTACTTGCACATCCTAATAAAAATACTGTTTCTAACCTCATGTATCACAAACACTGGACAAGAGAACCCAGGTAGAAGTTAGAAAATTACCTGGTTTTTAATGTTTTTTTACCAAACACGTATTTCAAAGCAAATGAATGTAACAGCAGATCAGACAGACTGAGCATCCCATGCACAAATACAGCTGGAAAGGTTGATCTAGTCAAGTGATTTTTCTCAGCTTTGGAGCTTCACCAGTTTTCAGGGTGGGCAGATTCCTAGACAGCAAATAGAAACCTCTCATTTTTCTCAGTGATCTTAGACAGTGCACAGAGACCACTCCTCCTCTGCTGGTAACTACCTGTTGTGATCAAACACCTGCAAAAGTGCAAGATTACCCAAAGCTATATTGTTCCTGACAGAGGAAATTGTGAGTCTCCTGTTACTGAAAGTTTCCCAGATAAAAAGTCTGTGCCAAGGTTCCCAAGCCTTGTATTCAGAAAATTTTCTCATGTCTAACCTGATTGCAGTTTTGAATCTGTTTTATCAGAGACATGGAGGACAGATGCTTTTCTTCTGCTTGCCATCAGCTTTGGACAGGTTTGAAGCTTGGGGATTTTTGATACTGGGCAGCTGATCATTCCTGTCTAAGCATGAGTTCTTTACTCTTGTCCTAACTGAACTGCATCCTAGGTTTTTCTGTCCATTTTCCAGAATTATTCCAAAATCACAAAGTGATAGAAATGAGCAGGCCAAAAGTTCAGTTCTTACCAACAGCCAGACCTGGAAAGAGTTGGTTTCTCTCACAAACAAAGAGCACTGAGGCAGCAGGAAAGAGACACCCAAGGCAGCAAACGAGCGGCCTCTGCTCGGCCGGTGTTCATGAGGAATCTCCCTGTCCTCTTCATGGAAATGGGAGAGAGGAGTATTTCTACAGCGTGTACTCACTTCAAGACTTTGAGCTCACAGTTTAAGAAAAACTTACAGACCAAAAATGACTACAGATCTGGTAAAATCTGGACTGATAGTATAACATCCTAAGGCATTCCTGTTGGCATTCAAGGTAAAAATACAGTTTAAATGGCACTGGAAACTCCTTGTGTTAAATAACCTCCATACTCGGTGTAGATAATTTATCAAGGTGTTTCTGACCTTGGGTAGGGAAAGACTTAGTTGTTTCAAACAAGTTTAATATTTCTGCACAGTGTTCTGTATTCACAAACACTGGGACCTCTATGACATACACAGGGTAAATTATGTGAAAGTACAAAAATCAGTCGTTGCACATACTGGTAAATAAATACATTTACTCCAGAATAACAAAGAGTTTCTTTAAAAAATTTAATTTGTAAAAGCACATTCTTGCAGGTTTATCTAAAAGTCTCTATAGGTCTGAACAAAAAGGAGATGCCTGAATAGTCAAAACAGGCCAAGACAGTCTTGTGTGCAAACAAGCATAACGTGTTACAGCCACTAGGACAAAACATGTCTGGTTAAATATTAGTTCTCACAATTAAGTCATTTTTTGTCAATTTTGATATATTCCACTCTTTAAACCCATAGAATATAAAGGAAATCTAGACTTAAACATATCCAAATTCTACTGTATATCATTGGTTTATTTAAGAAAGGCAAAGAGATGAATAAGAAAATGTTTACTGCGGGAATAAAAAAAAATAAAACCCCCCTAATTAAACTGCTTTTTCATTTTCTGGGGATAGAAACATTCATGTAGCACATTTTGTACTTCTTGAAGTTTAAGTAAACATGTCAGAAACAAAGGTTATTTTTCTTTACAGGCAGATAAAGTCACAACACATTCTAAAATGGGTATTTCTTCAGCTGCTCCCAAACACTGGATCTTTCAGACTGTCATTAGTTGGATGAAGATGATGTTGGAAAGTACAAAACCAGCTCCGTGTCTATTAGGAACTCTCAGAAATGAACCACCTCAAAACTATTTCCTAAAGGTGCAACGAATTACAAAACATCCTCCACAGATACTTTTCCTCTTGTTTCTTGCCGTTGAATATAAGAAATTGTTCAAAAAGGAGAAACAAAAGCCCCAGTCTTGTAATCACAGGGTAGAAATTGACTCACTGCACGGATCAATCCCACTGAAAAGCCACCTCAAAGGAAGAGCAGATGGCTCTCTGTAAAAGGTACAGACACTTACATGGAAAGCATGAGAGAGAATTTTTTTTTAATCTTTTCAACAGAAAAAAAAATCACTTGTTCAAAAATGTTATAGAAGTTTCAAATATTTGACTCTTTTAGAGAGATTTTGAAATAATTAACACCAAGGCAAATTAATATAATGGTTTATATGTCACTGTGAACAGAGGGAAAGAAAACTGAGTAATACCACCAAAGAAATTTTTTTAAGACTATATCCATATTTATATGTGTGTGTGTGTGCACAGCACAAATATTTGCACATCTACCTCTGGAACACATTGGGAAAGTCATAAATTAAGCCCACCCCTAATACTGGGAATCCAGCTGTACTGGACATGTATGTATGCCCCCTTTATGGTTTATAACTGCCAGATGACCTGATTTTCCTGTCCCCAAGCACAGGATTTTAATTTGAAATAAACTGTTAGTTTCAATCACGAGAAAAGATTTTTATACTTTTAAGATACTACTACTAAAATTAATAAACTCCCAGTATTTATCTTTTTCATACATGTTTTTCAGTAAGCCACCATAAAAGGTTTGTTTCTTACAGACCTTCTTTCTTAGAGAAACTCCCTCTGTGATTTGCTAATTCTTGTGCAGGTTCAGTTATCCACTATTTTATCCCCTAAATCATGGGCAGCGTTTTGTTTTTCTAAATGCTCTGTTTAGTTGCAGTAAGGACATCACAGAATTTGACAGCACGTCCTAATGGAAAAGGTCAACTTTTTCACCAATAGACATTCTAGATCTCCCTCTGAGTGTCAACAAGTCTTCATG
>NW_016691557.1:0-4673 GCF_001604755.1 Lepidothrix coronata | reverse complement strand
CGTATTAAGTGTTTGTTTAGTTTAAATATGTCTGTATCTTTTTTGATCAGTCTGAGCAATTTGCATGCTATGCAGCAGTCATCTTCTATACTTTAATAAATATCAAGGTTTTACATTAATGTCAAGATAGTACATCAAAAATTCATGGAATATGTGACTTTTTTCAAGGATATTTAATACTTAATGCATTTGTGTCATTTTTCTTTCTAGATATATTGACAGGTTTTATTAAGTGTTTGTTAGGGAGATTTCTTTTTTACCAAGGGACTATAAAGAGAAGCTGCATACTAAATCAAATTTTTAATCAGAATATTGTTCCTTTTTGTGTGTCTTCAGATTCTTGTAATCTATAGGGTTTTTAAGTTACATAGTAAAATAGACCAAGTCAGAAATCTAACATGACCAAATATGCTGACATAACTTTAAAATAGCCACTAGAATATTGCACTATGGAATGCTATAAATATGGTAATTACATACACTGGGATTTTATTCTGCCTTGTGTCTTTTTAAGACCATATATTTTGTCCTTTATTGTAATTTACTATTGGTTTTATGTGGATTACGTACAGATGGTGTCCATATAGGGGCAGTACCTCAGTTCCTCAGGTTTACAAATGGGGACGGTTACAGAGCATTTTGTGGCATCCGGGATCTTTGATGGCATCCAGAATCTTTGCCCGTGGGTTGGGTGCTCAAGTTGGACGTTACAGAGGGATTGCCTGTGTCAAATGAACAATTGACCTCACTGCAGTCCACTGATCTGATTCACGTTTGTCACAGAGAGGACAATGACAACATGTGTATATCTTGCGTCCTGTGGTTGTTTGCTCCAAGTTTGGGTCGAAGCTGTTAGCTCGTGCTCCCGGTCCGGAGCTGGGCATAGGGAATGTCTGTAGCCGTCGCTTTTAGGCTGTTGAGCCCAGCGCAGTCTCTGTGATGCCTTTTCACTTCTAGCGCATTATGACCATAGTGATTATTGCCCTTGCAAAAACAACACGTTCTGCTAATAGCCGCTGCTTGGTGGGTGGGAGGAGAGCAGAAGAGGGCAGAGCAGACAGACGGGGGTATTTGTGTTCCCAGCGTCTTTCTCCTGCGATGAAGCCGCCGGACCCCGCTCGGACGGGGGTTCGCTTGCTTACCCCGGAGGTGCGTTATCCAGAGCGAGGGTCTGGGGGCGCTGGAGGCGGCCGGGCTGTGTGTCCTCGCCCCGCAGGCGGTGCCGCGGCCGGGCCGGGCCGAGCGGCCGCGCTGTGGGGGCGCCGCCGGCAGGGGGCAGTGCCGGCCCGCGCGGCCGCCGCTGTCCGCGGGCACGGCCCGGGGGGCGGCGGGAGCGGGGATCCGAACGCCGGGATAAGGGCATGGTCTGCAGGGAACGGACCGAGGACGATCCGGGGGGTTAAGTGTAAAATGTCTTCTGAGAACTTGAGGTGCAGAATGAGACCCCGAGTCCTCGCACCGATCGCCACGGGCCGCGTGGAAAAGCGGTCTAAAGGGAAACGGAGGGGCTGATGCTCGCACCGTTGATGGGTTTTCCCTGCTTAGTTTATCAAACTACTGTTTATTAATTAAAATACTAACAATAAAAGTTGAAATTAAATTGTCATAAATCAATACTATACAGTGGCATTTGTTTGTAAGAATTATTTCCAGCTGAAGGCTGAGTTTCCGTATTCACTTCTGGACTCGGGTGCAGAACTACAGTGAAGGTGCCTCCTGAAATGTCTTGGTTGGGGTCTCAGTCCTGGGCTTGTGCTGAACGTTTTTGTGAGAAGAAATAAATCGGTGTGCAATGTGTTGCTACAATTAAACTCGAAGGGATTTGTTATGCAATGACCGTGTCATCGATGTGAGTGAAAATCATACGAAAAGGCAGAGTGCTGTGAAAGGAAAAAATAAAAGAATGAGGGGAGGGACAGGAGCTACTGGAATTGTTAACTTCAGTCGTGTTCTGGAGAAAGCCCATCCAAAGGGTTAACCAGAGGGGCTGAGGGAGACCAGCCACCTGGGACCTCACACCCAATTGGCAGTCTTTTGTAATATATAATTTGCCTAAAATTGCGCACTGAGCACAAGCTTTTGTTTTCTAATTGATTTACGGTTTGAGCCACTTTTACCTCATCCCCTACTGTCCTGCACACAGTGCCAGCAAGTACATTACAGTGAGAAATGATAAATTACCACGCACTTGTGATGCTAATGCATCAAGAGTAAAAAACTGCTACTACATAGAGCTTCATGCATTAAGAGCCTAGCAAAGATAGAGCTGTGCAAAAAATCATTTGTATCTTCTGAAATAACCGTTTGATCATTTACTTCAATTCATCTTGGAGACCTAATTGAACCTGAAGGTTAAAATTTATGCTATTATGGCTTTCCATTTGTGAATTGGAACAAAGTTCTAAAGAAAATGTGTGAATGTGGGCTTAAAGCTACCTGTATCTTCGAGACTTTTAATAAGTTAATTAGTCAGAAAAGTAACAGGTATCACACATTCTTAAAGCCTTTAGAAATTAAATATTTGCTTGTTAATGACAACTGCAGTATTCATTTTCAAATGACATGGCTCCACTTTTAGGTAGGAGTATGCATAGATGGCTTCATGTAGATACTGTCTAATCAGTGTTTTTCACCAGAGCTATTTAAATATTTTAATCTGTTTTTGTTTCAGAGGTATAGTGCAACTTTTACTGAATAACACCATTATAGGTATCAAGGGAGAATTGAAAATCTTGTATAATATTTCTTGCATTTGTGAAATACCTTACTGACATCCCAGAGGAGAGGAAAATGTGGAAGTTGGTGAAAGCTAATGTACGCTTGTTGTGGGATTTCTTTCCTTCACTGTGCATCAAAGGCTGGATTTTGTTTTACCTTCACATCCTCAGTTCCACCTTAAATTTTTTTTATTTTTGTACAATGTCTGTGGGTTCCAGTCTTGAAATATGAAGAAACAGATTTATGGCGGCTGCTGGGCACAACAAATTAAGTTGACAGTGATGTATGAGAGCATAATAGCATGATGATCCCTCTGTAGCGCGGCTGGACGCCTCCTGCTTCATTTGGCTCTTGTTAGGATCTGTTAGGCAGCTAAATAATGAAATTCTGCTGACTGATTTCTGATTTCTCTTTTCTTCCTCTTTTCACCTTTTTATGCAACTTACATTTTGCAGACCCATCCTAATGCCAGCAAACTGCCCTTAAAGGATTCTTTCACTTATGACGACTACAGGTTGGTCTGTCTTTTAATTCTTCTTTTTTTCTTTCTTTCTTTTCTTTTTTTAATATGGTGAACTGTGGGGCCTTGGAAATTCTTCATTGGTGGGAAAGCCCTATTGTCACTGAAATGTTAAGTGTAGGATTTGATACCGATACACCTCCTTAATGAAGAAGAAAATAAAGCAAATATGTGGATTTTAATTGTTACAGAAGAATAGTCATTATGAGCAGTTAATTTAGCTAACTGGCACACATAGTCTGAGATGACTAAGGTAATTCTTTATTTCTTAAGAAAATAATTCAGTTGATGTTGAAGGAGTTTTGGGGTTTGGGGAATTTATTTTTAATTTCTTTTTTTTTTTTTTAATAAAAGCCTTTACGACCACAGAGTAGTAAAAGCTAATATGTAGAGCTGTTGCTGTTGAACAGGAGAGCTGGAGAACAGAAGTTATTCACATGAAGCGTGAGTGTCACTTGGAGGTGCTATAAGGGGTGACAAATTTAAGATAAAAAGAATAATAATTAAGATAATGAGAGCTTTAATTCTGTTAAATGATTAAAAGAGCATGAATAAAAGGCATTCATGAGGGATGTTTTAGCCTAGTTGTACTGCTGGGTAAGTCTATGAAAGTGGAATTTCGAAAGCACACCTTCACTTACAGGGTCACCGAGAAACACGCCAACTTACATGCGAAGTGGTCTAAACTTTTACAGACAAATTACTACAATTAACAAGAAGCATATTGCTATTATATTTCAAACAGTGTTTGTTTATCAAAATTATCCACAGTTTTAACTTTCTTTTTAGAAATTAGGTAGATTTCAGTTTGACACTGTCTTTCTAAGCAATCTGTAGTCCTTCTGAAGAAATCCTTCTGGAAGCCTAATTTCTTATATTAAATATGTGTTAGTGTTGGAGTCTGTGGGAATTAAATTTATTTTGACTTTCTGGTGGCATTCCTTTTTTTTTTTTCCCCCTCCAAAAAACCTGCAACACATCTATGTATTAAGGCCAGACCATGGTGAAACTAAAATTCGTTTTTTTTCCTTTGATGTTTAATATTCATTTTTTGTCAGATATAAAATAAAAAATGAAATTTTAGAAAATACTGAAATGTTAAGCTCTTATAAAGATTTTTATGTTTGAATAGGTAGCTGTCATTTAATTTACTTCACCTGACTTAGAAGAGTTTTGAATGATGTCTATGTACTAAACTGTGTTATGCTCTTTTCATGCTTTTTACCTGGATATCTGTTTGGAATATTGCAGATTTTTTTTCTCTCAATTCTGTTAAGCAGAAAATTTAGCAATACTGATCTAAGCCAAAAGCTTGCAAACTGAAGAGAAACACTTAACAAAATACCATACATGTGTCAGGTGGTGACACTGGTTTCCAGTTCACTCAGTACATAAGCTTTTTAGAGAGTGAGTGCTAGAATACACCCTGGCTCTT
>NW_016691556.1:2859-4677 GCF_001604755.1 Lepidothrix coronata | reverse complement strand
GTTATTCCCAGGAGCTGTTATTCCCAGGAGCTGTTATTCCCAGGAGCTGTTATCCCCAGGAGGTGTTATTCCTGGGAGCTGTTATTCCCGGGAGCATATTATTATAAATATAAATAATTACATTCATTATTAGAAATTATGTATTAGATATAATTTAGAAATTTCTATTATTTATATATTATATTTCTATATATATTATTACCTATTACATTACAGTATATACTACCATATATATTTATATTATATGTATATATATATTTATATAACTTTATCTTAATTTATATATGATATATGAATTATAAATTATGAATTATATATGACATACAAATATTATATTATTTTAAAGTACAAATAATAAATATTTGTAAATATATTTGGAATTACAAATTATATATCATTTTAATAATAAATTTCTATACATATTTTATTTATATATTATATTTATATTATATCACAGACATATATAGAGAATTATAATTTATATATTATATGCAATTTAAAATTATAAATAAATTGTAAATATTTATAGTCATGTTTTATTATAAATTAAGTATTACATATAATTTATATATTTCTATTGCATATGTATTATATTTATATTTATATTATATTATTATCTATTATATTGTGGTATATATTATAATATATAATTATATTATATGTATATATCTATACATATATTTATATAATTTTATATAAATTTAAAAATTATATATAAATTATAAATGATATATTTTTAATGATGAATTCTATATGTCATATTATATTATTTAAAGTATAAGTTACCAATATTTATAATTACATTTATATTTAACTAATTATATTTATAACAATATATTTATAACTATATGTTATATATAATATATAAATAATGAACTTATTAATTATATATTATATTATATATAGTATTTAGTATATAGTATGTAGTATATATACTATATATTATTAGTTATATACTATATTTGTATAATATAATAGAAATATACAGAAAAATATAATTTTTATATAATATGTATTTTATAACTATAAGTACATTAAAATATTTTTAATTATATTTACTGTTTTAAATTACATATTATATATATTCTATGTTTCTATTTATATATTTTATTTATAATATTATCTATTTTTCTAGCATATATTCTATATATTTATATGTATAAAAATGTATATAATATATAAATAAATAAATATAATATAAAAATAAATTTATATAATATATAAATAATAGATATAAATTCCTCCCTGGGAGGGTTGGGAATAATAACAATTATAACTATGGTGATAATAATAATAACAATAATAATAGAATAATATATAAATTAATAAAACTCTTGCTGATATTGAAGAGACCACTGAGTCAAGCTAAGAAATAATAATAAAAAAGAGCAATCCTGGGAAGTTTGGAACGTTGGGATCCATCAACGTTTACTCCAAGCACCCTCACGAGTTTCCTGAGGGAAAAAAGAAGGGATGGAGACCCAGGCAATGGGAATTCGTGGATCTGAAAGTGCCTGGGTGGATCAAATCCCAATTTCCTGAGGAAAAAGAAGGGATGGAGGTGTTTTCCCACCTCCCCTGCCAAGAGATCCAGGCACTGGGGATTCATGGATCTGGAAGTGCCTGGGTGGATCAAATCCCAATTTCCTGAGGAAAAAGAAGGGATGGAGGTGTTTTCCCACCTCCCCTGCCAAGAGATCCAGGCACTGGGGATTCATGGATCTGGAAGTGCCTGGGTGGATCAAATCCCAATTTCCTGAGGGAAAAAGAAGGGATGGAGAGGTTTTCCCATCTCCTGCAAAGGGAATCTGCTGAGCA
>NW_016691556.1:0-1520 GCF_001604755.1 Lepidothrix coronata | reverse complement strand
CACGACCCAGGCACTGGGAATTCATGGATCTGAAAGTGACTGGATGGATCAAATCCCAGTTTTCTGAGGGAAAAAAGAAGGGATGGAGACCCAGGCACTGGGAATTCATGGATCTGAAAACACACACAATGCCTGGGTGGATCAAATCCCAGTTTCCTGAGGGAAAAAAGAAGGGATGGAGACCCAGGCACTGGGAATTCATGGATCTGAAAACACACACAATGCCTGGGTGGATCAAATCCCAGTTTCCTGAGGGAAAACAGAACAGATGGAGGTGTTTTCCCATCTCTCCTGCAAAGGGAATTTACGGAGCACGACCCAGGCACCGGGGATTTACGGATCTGGAAGTGCCTGGGTGGATCAAATCCCAGTTTCCTGAGGGAAAAAAGAAGGGATGGAGGTGTTTTCCCACCTCCCCTGCCAAGGGATCCAGGCACTGGGGATTCATGGATCTGGAAGTGCCTGGGTGGATCAAATCCCAGTTTCCTGAGGGAAAAAAGAAGGGATGGAGACCCAGGCACTGGGAACTCATGGATCTGCAAACACACCCAGTGCCTGGGTGGATCAAATCCCAATTTCCTGAGGGAAAAAGAAGGGATGGAGAGGTTTTTCCCATCTCCCCTGCAAAGGGAATCTGCTGAGCACGACCCCGGGCACTGGGAATTCATGGATCTGAAAGTGCCTGGATAGATGAAATCCCAGTTTCCTGAGGGAAAAAAAGAAGGAATGGAGAGGTTTTCCCACCTCCCCTGCAAAGGGATCCAGGCACTGGGGATTTATGGATCTGAAAGTGCCTGGGTGGATCAAATCCCAGTTTTCTGAGGGAAAAAGAAGGGATGGAGAGGTTTTCCCACTCCCCGGCAGAGGGAATCTGCTGAGCACGACCTGGGCACTGGGGATTTATGGATCTGCAAACACACCCAGTGCCTGGGTGGATCAAATCCCAATTTCCTGAGGGAAAAAAAGAAGAGATGGAGGTGTTTTCCCACCTCCCCTGTAAAGGGAATCTGCTGAGCACGACCCAGGCACTGGGAATTTATGGATCTGAAAGTGTCCGGGTGGATCAAATCCCAGTTTTCTGAGGGAAAAAGAAGAGATGGAGAGGTTTTCCCACTCCCCGGCAGAGGGAATCTGCTGAGCACGACCCGGGCACTGGGAATTTATGGATCTGCAAACACACACAAGGTCTGGGTGGATCAAATCCCAATTTCCTGAGGGAAAAAGAAGGGATGGAGAGGTTTTCCCACCTCTCCTGCAAAGGGATCCAGGCACTGGGGATTTATGGATCTGGAAGTGTCTGGGTGGATCAAATCCCAGTTGCCTGAGGGAAAAAAGAAGGGATGGAGAGGTTTTCCCACCACCCCTGCAAAGGGAATTTACTGAGCACGACCCAGGCACTGGGGATTTATGGATCTGAAAGTGCCCGGGTGGATCAAATCCCAGGGAATGGCCGCTCCTGCCCACACAGACGTAGAGTAGGAGCAGAGCAGGAGCAACCCCGTTCCTCAGGGAGTTGGAAG
>NW_016691555.1:3648-4680 GCF_001604755.1 Lepidothrix coronata | reverse complement strand
TCCGGCCGCGCTCCACGAGATCCGCGAGCCCAGCCCCGGCCCCGAGCCCGACCTGCACCTCGGGGCTGCCGCCGAGAGCACCGAGGCCACCCCTGACCCGTGTCCCCGAGGGCCACATCCACAGGGATCTGAGATCCCCCCGGGAATGGCGACTCCAGCCCTGCCCTGGGAAGTTCATTCCGGGGCCTGACAGCCCTTTCCATGCGGGAATTGTTCCCGATATCCCAGCTGAGCCTCCCCTGGCCCAGCTGGAGGCCGTTCCCTCTCCTCCTGTCCCTCCTTCCCTGGGAATTGGGGACTTCCTGGAACTTCCTGCCAGGGAATTGTGGGGAGCTGGGACAGTGCCAGGATGGCACAGCACCCTCGGGGGGTGTTTTTAGGGGATCCCTCTGAGGGTGATTTTTGGGGATCCCTCTGGGGATGTTTTTGTGGGATCCCTCTGGGGGTGTTTTTAGGGTGTCCCTGCCCCTTCTGGGTCTGTTTTTAGGGGATCCCGATCCCTCTGGGGGTGTTTTTAGGGGATCCCAATCCCCCTGGTTGTATATTTAGGGTGTCTCGATCCCTCCGGGGTGTTTTTAGGGTATCCTGATCCCCCTGGGTGTGTTTTTAGGGGATCCCGATCACCCTGATTGTATTTTTAGGGTATCCCAGCCCCTCTGGGAGTGCTTTTAGGGTGTCCCAATCCCCCTGGGTGTGTTTTTAGTGTGTCCCGATCCCTCTGGGGGTGTTTTTAAGGGATCCCAATCCCTTGGGATGTGTTTTTAGGGGATCCCGATCCCCCTGTGTGTGTTTTTAAGGTGTCCCGATCCCTCTGTGTGTGTTTTTAGGGGATCCCGATCCCCCAGGGTGTGTTTTTAGGGGATCCCGATCCCTCTGGGGGTGTTTTTAGGGGATCCCAAACCCTCTGGGGATGCTTTTAGGGTGTCTCGATCCCTCTGGGGGTATTTTTAGGGTGTCCCGATCCCTCTGGGTCTGTTTTTAGGGTGTCCCAATCCCCTGATTGTATTTTTAGGGTATCCCAGCCCCTCTGGG
>NW_016691555.1:0-1158 GCF_001604755.1 Lepidothrix coronata | reverse complement strand
TCCCGGTTCTTCTTCCCGGGGGATTCTTCTATCCCGGTTTCCCGGGAAATGCTCCTGTCCCAGATTTTCCTGTCCCAGTTTTCCCGGGGGATTTCCCTGTCCTGGTTCTTCTTCCCGGGGGATTCTTCTATCCCGGTTTCCCAGGAAATGTTCCTGTCCTGGATCCCCCTGTCCCAGTTTCCCAGGGGATTTTCCTGTCCCGTTTTCCCGGGAAATGCTCCTGTCCCGGATTTTCCTGTCCCGGTTCCTGGGGGATTTTTCTATCCCGGTTCTTCTTTCCGGGGGATTCTCCCATTCCGATTCCCCCGGGAAATGCTCCTGTCCCGGATCGCCCTCTCCCGGTTTCCAGGGGGATTTTCCTGTCCCGTTTACCCGGGAAACGCTCCTGCCCTGGATTTTCCTGTCCCGGTTTCCCAGGGGATTTTCCTGTCGCAGTTCCCGGGGGATTTTCCTGTCCCGGTTTTTCTTTCCGGGGATTTCTTCTATCCCGGTTTCCCAGGGGATTCTCCTATCCCGGTTCCCGGGGTGTGTTCCTGTCCTGGTTCTCCCTGTCCCAGTTTTCCCGGGGATTTTTCCTGTCCCAGATCCCCCTCTCCCGGTTTCCCGGGAACTTTTCCTGTCCCAGATCCCCCTGTCCCAGTTTCCCGGGAAACGTTCCTATCCCGGCTCCCCCTATCCCAGATCCCCCTGGGAATGTTCTCATCCCAGATCTCCCTGTCTCAGATCCCCGGGAATGTTCCTGTCCCAGTTTTCCCGGGGGGGGATTTTCCTGCCCCAGTTCCCATGGGAAACGCTCCTATCCCAGTTTTCCCGGGGGATTTTCCTGCCCCGAATTCCCCGGGCAAGATCTGACACACACCCCCTTCCTCCCGTGCTCCGAGACCTATCCCGGGATTTCCCCCCTGGAATTGGGACTGGAATTTGGGGGGGGTTATTCCCACTTTCCTGGCCCAGGGGCTGGGATGGAACCTCGGGAGGAGCAGAGGAACAACATCCCAAGGGATGAGCCTTCCTGGATGTGCCTCCCGCTATCCCAGGGAATCCAGCCCGGCCTTGGACACTCCCAGGGATCCAGGGGCAGCCACAGCTTCTCTGGGAATTCCAGCCCAGCCCCTCCCCACCCTCCCAGCCAGGAATCCCTTCCCAATCTCCCCCCCA
>NW_016691554.1:0-4683 GCF_001604755.1 Lepidothrix coronata | reverse complement strand
ACTTATCCACCTGGAGCTTCATTTAGCACAAATGCATTTTTCTCCCTGTCACAGATTACAAAAAAATTGCCAAGTAAACCTGTGGATAATATCGGCAATTGTTAGTTTACAGAAACAAAGATTTTCAGATTTCACATTCTTTTTTTTTTTTTTTAAACTCTGCAGCATCCTTTATATAATACTGGCCTTGACTTTAAATATTTGATTTTGTGTGTATCACACTGAAATTTTACTTCATGCATGTACCAGCTCATACGTGAAAATACTCCTCCATTCAAAATATCTTGATTAGAGCCTAAGATTAAAAGTGGAAAAACACTACAGCTCCCCTAATAAGAGATCAAAATTATTAGCCTTCAGGCATAGGATTTTTACCCTTGCAAAGATTCCTTACGTCATCCCTGTACATTTTCATTCACTGTCTTTGAGTTCTGTGCTTAGTGTGCTTCAATGACAGGATGATGATGTGAAGTGCTGGCTAGGCCGGCACTACTAACTTTCAATTTCTACTGCCTTCTATTTATTGTGGGGCATTTCTGTGTCAGGTTGGATTTTTTTTTGTTATTGTTAAAGCCATAATTCAGCTTACAGAGCAGTCTCATAAACAGTTGTGCCAGCAGATGGGGCAGAGCTCTGCAGCACAGGGAGGAAACAAATGGGCAGATGAAGGCCCTCATCATATGGGCCAGTACATCATTGCTTCAGGAGTGAGACTGAGGACTCCACAATCAGCATCTACCAATGCAGCTGCCAACACCCGTATCCAGCAGTGTAAAATCTGCATAGCAACAACAGATGGAGAGAAGATCTCAGCTTGGAACAGGAATACTCAATGAGGACAGTATTAAAGACTTGGGAAGGGTATTTGTGCTGCTATTAGGGTGGTTAACTGCAACCTCTTAGGCATCCTGTACACAGCTGCAATCTTGCTTGCTCACATGATGCTTGAGTAGCATAATGGACATTTAAAGCCCAGACTGAAGTGTGACATGGTAATGAGAATCACAGAGTTATAGAATCATAGAATCATTTAGATTGGAAAACACCAGTAAGATCATCAAGTCCAAGTGTAAACCCAGTACTGCCAAGTCCAACACTACACCATGTCCCTAAGCACAGTTGCAGGTCTTTTAAATCCCTCCAAGGATGGTTACTCAACCACTTCCCTGGGCAGCCTGTTTCAATGCCTGACCACCCTTTCAGCAAAGAGATTTTTCCTAATATCCAACCTCAACTTGCCATGGTGAAACTTGAGGCCATTTCCTGTCATCCTGTCACTTTTCACTTGGAAGAACAGACTAACCTCCACCTAGCTATAACTGCCTTTCAGGTAGGAGGCCTCCTTTTCATCCTCCTTTTCTCCAGGCTAAACAATCCCAGCTAATTCAGATGCTCCTCACAGGACTTATTTTCCAGACGCTTCACCAGGTCCATTGCCCTTCTCTGGACACTCTCCTGGAGTGAGTGGCCCAGAACTGGACACAGGATTTGAGGTACAACCTCAGCAGTGCCGAGTACAGAGTCACAATTACTGCCCTGGTCCTGTTGGCCACACTATTGCTGATCCAGGCCAGGATGTCACTGGCCTTCTTGGCCACTTGAGCACACTGCTGGATCATGTTCAGCTGCTGTTAACCAGCACCCCCAGGTCCTTTTCCATCAGGCAGCTTTCCAGCCACTCAGCACTTGACCTTGTTGAACCTCACACCACTGGCCTTGGCCCATCAATCCAGCCTGTACAGATCCCTCTGCAGAGCATTCTTACCCTTCAGCCAATCAACACTCGCACTAACTTGGTGTCATCTGTACACTGAGGATGCACTCAAGCCCCTTGTCCAGATGATTGATAAAGATACTAAGTAGAGCTGGCCATACTGAGCCCTGGGGAACACCACTGGGTGTTCCATTCACTGCCACTCTCTGGGCCTGGCCATACAGCCAGTTTTTTACCCAGTGAACAATGTGCCTATCTGAGCCATGAGTAGCCAATTTCTCCAGGAGAATGCTGTGGGAAACAGTGTCAAGGGCTTTACTTAAGTCCAGGCAGACATCATCCACAGCTTTTCCTTCATCCAGTAAGCAGGTCACCCTGTCATAGAAAGAGATCAAGTTGGTCAAGCAGGCCTTTCACAAAACCCTAGTGGCTGGGCCTGATTCCCTGTTTGTCCTGTACATGCTATGAGATAGCATTCAGGATGACCTGCTCCCTGATCTTCCCCAGCACCCGAGCTCAGGCTGATAGGCCTATAGTTCCCTGGATCCTCCTTCCAGCCTTTCTTACACATGGGAGTCACATTTGCCAATCTCTATTCAACTGGGACCTCCCTGGTTAGCCAGGACTGCCAGTAAATGATGTAAAGTTGTTTGCTGGACTCTTTTGTCAGCTCCCTCAGTACCCCTGGAGGGATCCCATCTGTTCCTATAGACTTGTGAGTCTCTAAGTGGTGCAGCATGTCAGTGATCATTTCCCCCTGGGTTGTGGAGGCTTCATTCTGCTCCCCATCCCTGTCTTCCTGCTCAGGGTGCTGGGCTCTCACAGAACAACTGGTCTGACAGTGAAAGACTTGAGGCAAAAGCAGCATTAAGCACCTCAGCCTTTTCCTTACCTTTTGTCACTGTGTTTCTCCCTGGTATTCAATAAAGATTGGAGAGTCTCCTTAGCCCTCCATTTGTTGCTAATGTTTTTATGGAAACATCTTTCATTATATTTTATGGCAGTGGTCAGATTAAGTTCTAGTTGGGCTTTGGTCCTTCTAATTTTCACCCTGCATAACCTCACAACATCCTTGTAGCCTTCCTGAGTTATCTGTCCCTATTTCCAAAGGCCCGAAACTCCCATTTATTTCCCAAGTTCCAGACAAAGCTCTTTGTTCAGCCAGGATGGTCTTCTTCTCCACTGCCTCCTCATTCATCACATGGGGATGGTGTGCTCCTGTGTCTTTAGGATTTCCTTCCTGAAGAATGTCCAGCCTTCCTGGAGCCCTTTTCACTTCAGGACCGCCTCCCAAATGACTTTCTCAACCAGGCTTCTAAAGAAAGAAAGATTCTTGCTCTCTCAACCCATGTTCATGGCAGGGAAGTGAAGACACAGAAACAGAAAAGGATATTGTTTGATATCAGAAAAGGACATGAAGAATATGAAATGCTATGATCATGCACCGACAGCTGTCTACAGAATTTTGACACAATTCGGATTTTTTTTTTTTATTTTTTTTTGCCATGTGTGTACATGGTAGCAGGGTGACAGCATGTATGCCTTCTGGTGCACATTTCAACACATCACCGTGCCAAAGCTCACAGGAGTACAAGCCCAGGACAGAAAGCAAGTGCAGAGAGGAATCAGGGTATGAAACAGCAAATGTTAGCCAGTAAGTAAAATGCACTAACAATCTCCTTGCTGTAACAACTGCCACAGCTGTCAGAGCACCATGAAAACCATTGCAGGTTTTTGATGTTTCCTTCTCCCTGGCGAAGACTTCTAAATGTGGTGATGGCAAAGCATATCCCCCACGATGGAGCTTGAGGGGCCTGCCTTGTGCATCCCATGACAGTGCACATCACTGCCATTGCAGCAGCTGCCAGGGGACAGGGGGTGTCAGCCACATCCAGTCCTCCATTGTTTTCATGGTCTGTTTTCCTGTTTCTCACAGGCCACACTCAAAAGAACTGGTCATTCCTAGTCTCAAAAGTTTTCCAACAAATTGTATGATTAAATTCCTTAAACACTACTGCCCATTCCTAATCCCTTTTTGCCAAAATCCCTCTCAGGAAAAATTGATGAACGTCATGGTGGCTGATTTATATTTCATTCTGAAAACAGGAAAGGATTAAAGCTGGGGATTAAAACACTTACCCTTTACTGCATTTTTTTCTGCAGAATACTTTCTTAGTTGCCATAGGCACTGCTCACTGACCCTTAGCCCCCGAATCCACTTCTTTTTGTATTAATGACATCTTTCAAGTGGACTCCATAGAGAACGAATGAAGGAAAATATCCTTATTTTCAACTGCTCTCAAAGCAAGAAAATAGATCTGCTTCTCTTTCAACGCATTCTCTCCCTTTTGCAGTTTAAATAGTGAACTATGAGTTTGAGCAAGAGCAAGGAAAAACTGGAAGAGGCAGAAGCAACTGAGCTCATACCGTAGGATATTTGCTCCCCGTGAGGCAGATGCTCTCAAACAGAGTAGTTTCTCCAGATTAATACAGTCACATAATAGACAATGTTACTTGTAACTAGCTTAATGCCTGAATAACCTGCTGAAACACCAATGATGTAATGCGCTAACCCTCCTTGGCTCCCTCTTTCCTCATCAATTAAATATTGAATTAGAAAAAAAAATTTCTTTCCTGTAAGAAACACAATAAGCATCGTGTCACAAAAAAAGTCTAGTTCAAATACTACGAAAGAAAGTAAATGAAAGGAAAAACTGGAAATACACTGTAAAAGTACATAAACCAATGACACTAGCTAAAAAAAAAATCCCCAGACGTTGTTTTCTATTCATGTTGTTCACTAAATCTAAAGGCTGGTGTAAAATTTTGTTTGTTCCAAACTCTTTAAATAGATAGCTTCATCAACTGTGTGGTAAAATCAACATGTAGTCACAATAAAAAGTCTCTTTCTATTGTAGAACTGTAAAGCAACGTAAACAATGAACAATCAAGACGTGTGCAGCAGATGT
>NW_016691553.1:0-4685 GCF_001604755.1 Lepidothrix coronata | reverse complement strand
ACATGTTCACGTAAAATCCCCTATTTCCTGAAGGCTTTAAATTCTTTTTTCCTGGGCATCCCCAAACTAGCTTACTGTGGAGTGACCCAGTCATAATTTACATTTAAGCCTAATTTGGATTCATAAGCAAGGCATTCCTCGGTCTGTTTCACCTGAGGGGCTCTATCCAGCTGGCATGCTCGTAGCATGACTAATGGTGCAGGCTGTGCGTGAAGTACAGCAGCAGCAGGAGGTGATGGGAGTCTTCATTCATTCCTCCAACAGGAGTATGAGTAACCAATGTGGGTTCAATCTCTTCTCAGCAGAAGGATTTTACACCCACCTTTTGCCCCAATCTTCCATGTAAAAGCTATTCTAATATGGTTTTCTTCTGTGAAAAGCTCTACATTTAAAAGGAATATGTACTTATTTTTATTAGTTAGTGAGAGGAGGTGGGGAGGACTGTGCACAGAATTTTTACCAGAACAGTTATGCTATTTAGGCATCCTGGGGCAGTTAGAACTCTGGGAAAAGGAGAGGGCTGAATTCTGCTCCTTGCTATTGGTTATTTAAAAGCTTTACCTGATGACTGATTAACAAAAAAATTCATGAACGTTAGCCTCTTGGCTGTTGTCTCAACTGGATGCCTAATGCTACTCACGGGTTGAAGAGGAAAGGGAAGAATCTGCCTTGGTAGGAAGTCACCTGCTTGCCACTCTTTCTCCCCCCCTCCTTCCCTCCCTGCTTTCTTCTAACAAGTCTTTTATATCTTTTTTGGATTTAGACCCTGACTGTAGGCTTCAGTTCTTGCATTCCCAAGCTATACTGATACCAAGGAGCATGAAATGAGATTTGCCCTAAGGCACAAAACTCCAGCAATATGCATTTAAAAAGCTTTGTGTGCACACAACTGTCTATTACAGTGGTATTTGAAAAAGAACAAAAATGTATGTTATTATGCTTCTTTGACAGCAGTGCGTACAGAGCATGCAAAGTAGAACAGGTCTTGTGGCTTGTGTGTTCATTCAGAATTGAAAGCAGTGAATAGAAGAGGCTAAATCAAGATAATTATGACACTTCAAAGTGTTTGCATGCTATTTGGTAGAATCACTTTTCTTAAGACATTTTAATGGATTTGTTCTCAAAAAGCAAAAAGCACTTAAATTACTGATATGTTGCTACATGTGTGTATAAATGTAAATTTTTATTTAACAAAATATGTATGCTGTTTATTTTATTAAAGTGTTGTTTAATAAATATTCTTACTAAAGATGTACACTCAGTACCTGAAAGATAAAAGAAGTCCCTACTCTTTATAACTTTCCCAGTATAAAACTTGAACAAGTAAGATATTATTGCAAAGCAACTGCATCAGAATAAAATTTTAGGGATTAGAGTAGCATTAGTCTAGCTCAAGTTTTTCTTTACACAGCTCAGAGCATTATCCAGTCTTCATACCATTGATTTCAGGTATAATTGGGATACGTGTGTGATAGGCTACACAGCACAATGGAAAGCTAAGGCCAGGTCCTTGTGTTGTTTCTGTATGGCAAGGTCAGTACACCATCTAGAATTTTAGTGGTGTGATGAGAAAATCATCAGGGAGAGAGAGACCATTTTTAAAAGAGACTTTTTTTTAATTAAAGTAGGACTACATATATGAAAAGCTGAAACATGCAGGATATCTGTAAGTTGTAACCAAGTAATTTAGCTAACAGGTTGTTTCTAATTGGGTTAAAGCAGAAAAGCTGTGAATTGTGAGGCAGCTAAGGAGAGGATCAAGTTGTTGAGAGATCAAGATTTATCACCAAAGTATATTTTCCCAGATTTGAAAGAAACAGAGAGGTCTTTTCTACACACCTCCACCCCTCCCACCCCCACTGGTAACACCACTGTAAAAGTATCTAAGACAGTCCATTTACTAGATTATCTTGAAACTTCAGAAACTTGAAAGCATGTTATATGGGAAGTGTAGTACTGCATAAGCACTCAGACTTCAGCCAGCAAAATAAAAGGGACATTTAATACCCCAACAGTATTAACATTGTATTTACAGCTGCTGCTGCTGCCCACATGAAAAAATGTTTCCCAGGGGCTGAGATCAAAGGTACTGCCACAGTGTGACCTACTATGGGACTACACTATAATAATTTTACAGTTTTAACAGATTGTTTCCAGTGAAAATGTGTGCGATATAAACTGCAGGTGTTCATAAACAGAGAATGAAAGATTTTTTTTTAATACAGGTTAAAATTTAAATTAGCTACTTGCTTCAGCTATGCAACAGTCTCATGTTTGAGAAGTACCTCCTTTACCTATCATTTTCAGAAAGCACATATAATCCTACAATTTTGATGGGACCAAATGAATCCTGTGTAACTGCTAGCCTATTCTTTCATATTAGACCAGTAGATTGATAGCAGTTTGTTGTCTGTTTGCTATGGGGTTTTAAAATTAGTTTTTGTAAGGCTATTGATACCTTATATGTAAGGAAGTTTATATGCAAGTAGAAGCTTCTGCATTAAAAATGAGAGAGAACCCCCACAGTTATTTTACTTTTCAGAATGTCTTAGCTGAAGGAAACTAGGCTGTCCCTCTCTGTTTTATTTTGCCACCCTGATGAAGGAAGCATCATACCCGAAAGGACTTAGAAATGGCAGCACACTGCTTGCCGAACACTGAAGGTTTGTCACCAGAGTGGTGCACAGGCATTTAGCCTTCTGACTCTATTAATGTTAATGGGAGTCAGGCAGTTCAACCTCCATATACCATGCTCTAAACATATCCATTGAAGTCTGGCAAAGGAGCCCTGAGGCTTCCTTGTAAAAGTCTTTGAAACTGCTGCCCTTCTCCTGTAAGATTTGTGATGAAAAACAAGCCAGAAATCTGCCCACAGAGACTTCCGTGCAAAAGCAGTGCCTTAGTAGAGATAGGTCTGATGTTTCGGTGTATTACTAAAGTCAAAGCACTGTGAGGGGAAGAAGGGTGATGTGAGAGGTACATGTTTCCCATGGGCAATGAAATGGATGGCTTTGTAGCTGCATCTCCAGGCAGGCATTTTCTTTACACATTATATTGAAAGCTGCTGAGAAACACCTGAATCAGGCACCACAGTTCACATCCCCAGCCCTGACAAAGCATTACTGTTGTATTGTGTTGTTCTGGTCTGGTGCAAAATGCTATACAGTCAATTTATCTCTCTTCTGGGAGTGTGGAAGGATATTCATGTTTTACAGAGGACTGACCATAAAAATCTCTTTCAGGTCCTCTGTCAGTAGGGAAAATGAGACCATCCCTGCTGCCCCAGTTATGTGGGGAGCAGGAACTGGGGGAGCTGCCCTTACAGCAGCTGATCAGCTAGTTGCCTGAGAGAGGAGGAGACTCAGACACATCTGTGAATAAGGCCTCAGGGAGGTTGTTCTTCATGCCTTCTGCCATGTGTGGTCTTATCTACAATGCAGTCTGAAGGTAATATTTATTCCCATGTAGATATTGCAACAGGTTCACAGTGCAAAAAATGGTTTCTGGAATGCAATTAAAAAGGGGCAGGAAGCCAGCCTCCAATGCTTTCTTACTTGTACCGCCATAAGTATGAAGTATTATAAGCCTCATCATCAAAGCTACTCACTATGAAGGCCCAGGGAGAAAAGAGTCAAATTCTTTCTTACTTTCAAAGATATCTTAAATTCCTTGACTCTTCAAATGGATAAGTGAAGATAGATGGTTCTGGGTTAAGGCAGTTTGAAGTTATTCTCATACGTCCTCAGAATCACCAAGTTTTTAACAGTGACCTATTTTTTCACTTCCTGTATTCCTGCAGTTGTGTGGTCCCCTGCAGACTGGGCTGTCTTCCACAAGCCATAAAACAACTTGAGGACTGCCCTGATTTAGACTTGTTTAAAATTCTTCTTGACTGCAGTCATTGCCCAGAAGTGCAGCAGTGCAGGGTGGCAAAAACCAACCATATTGCAACTAAGAATCTGCCCCCAAATAGGTTTATTTTAATTGAGTGCCACTCAAGACATGTCAGGTAACAGATTTCCTGTTAGGAGAACTCATTGAAATTCTTGGTAGCACAGAGGGATATTTCGTTGTTTACATCTTTGTATTCATCCATAAAAAATATCTTGCAAAGCAAATACGTGTCTGGATGAGGGGAATTGAACTTCACGCTTCCGGATGTAACACGATCCCTTCAGAGAAAGAGGTTTCTACTTGCACACTGCCCGTCCCTTTGCACAAGCAACTGTGCTGTGCACAAGCAGTGCTGCGGATGTGCTGAAACAGGAGCCAGCAAGAGTGGTCCTTTCTTGTCGCTCGCTGACCACAACAGGGAGATGATTAATAGATGACAGTCAACATGTAGCAGTCCATGTGTCCCTTGCCCCCATGTCAGGTCACGTTTCTACCTATGCTACCCTAACCTGTGGGATTTATTTGTCTGTCACTCAAAACGGACTTAATTCACTTCACCAGCAATGTTGCTCTCTGGAGAAGTACCATCTGCTGTCACTAACTGACTCCAAAGTAAGATACTCCCACTTTTTTACATGTAAATAGTCATTCTATTTTTAACTTTTAATTTTTTTTTCTTGAATCAACAGGTAAACTGTAGTTTATGTTTTTCTGCTTTTTCATGCTTTTTTTCTACAAGACATCTTGTCAACTAATATTTCAATGAACAGTATTTTTGATTGTTCAGGAAA
>NW_016691552.1:0-4686 GCF_001604755.1 Lepidothrix coronata | reverse complement strand
TGCCACCTAATGCTAACAATTCAGCCACCTCTGAGGCACAGAGAGGAGGATCTGGTGCCACTTCAGGTGACCCACCTGGGGCACAGCCTCCCAGCCACAGGCAGCAGCCAGGCAGAGCTGCCCAAGGCATGGGAAGAGCCTTTGATGAGGTGCACCAAGCTGAAGGCAGTTGAGCAGCAGAGCGCTACGCTGCCGGGATAAAGTCTGACTTTAAAGGAGGTTGGTGGCTTTTCTTCATTTCTGTGGGGTTTTTCAAGGCCGCCCGATACAAAGGAAAACACCCCAGTTGGTAAGAGATGAAGGAAACTTCTCTCATCGCTTTTCCCACCACAGGCAGCCCAGACACTTCTACCTGCCAGCCCTGGGAACCTTCACATCTGATTTCCCCACACAGAACGTTCAAAGACGGGACATCCCCAGGAGCCGACACCAGTTCAGCCGCCAAGGGCTGACGGCAGCAGAAAGGGAAGAGCCAAAGCTGGAAAGGATCTGTCAGAGTTCTCCAGGCTCTCATCCAGCTGGGGCAGGCCTGTTTCTTTGTTGTATTTCTCCAGTGCTCTACCAAGTCAAGTTTTTAAATAGCTCAGATGATGGAGTGGACTGTGGGGGCTTCAAGTTCTCTCCAACAGGAGGATTTCTTCCTGTGCAAAATCATTTATTCCCTAAGGGAACATCTCGTCCTAGCTTTTGCCCACCTCAGCCTCTCCTCAGCTTCCAACCTGATGGATCATGTTCCTCTGCCCCATCTTCCTGTAGCATCCCTTGGCAAACTCCTTTGCCCATCAAGGCACGGGGACAACCCCCAGTGCCACCAAGCCAGAGCCAGAACTCCCAGGGAGGCAGGAGCAGCAGCAAGGGGAGACAAACCCCTTTCCTCCCAGTCCCCAGCCATAAAATCAATTATTTGGAAACCTTCTCCGCCATAAAAAAAAAAAAAGGAACATGCTGAGATATTACTCAGGTTGATTTAGAGCCACCAAGAACCGTGTCTGACCAAGCACACCAGCCATGTCTGCGCCTGCTTGTTCTCCCTCTCATCATGTTTTTCATTCCCTGAACCTTCTGCTTGGGGAAAAAAAAAAAAAAAAAAAAAAGCCTCACCATCCCTTCTCATTACTAATCATTCCTATCAGCCTCCCAGGAAGCACTCTGGGGCCACTTGACCATTAACAGGACACGAAATGCAGGGCGGGGGAGGATGTATTAATATCTAGTAAGAGTGATAGATGATGTGAACCACTCGGGCACTCCAGCTCAGGTACTCCTGGCAGGTACTGGAGCTAATTTAAAATAATAATAATAACAACAATAATAACAACAGCAGCAGCAGCTGCCTTCATTTTCCAAGTCAATTGATTCCTCAGCAGGAATGCCATCGTGACAGATTTATTTTGATCGAATTGTCTAATTGAATACAGTTCTTGTTTCCCTTCACTTTGTGACCTTTCACGCCTGTGAAATAAATGCAATTTGGAGAATTATTCCTCAGCAGCAAATTTGGCTCCTCCAGGGCTGGGGTGGCTGCTTTGTGTCCCCAATTTGCCAACAAAACGCTATCAAAGGATGCCAATGCAAAGGGGGAGCTGCTGTGCCGGTATTTCTTTTCCATTTCTATGTTAAAAAATATTTAATAATAAAAAAAAAAATAAAGTACATTTGCAAAAAGCACACCCAAAGGTACTTGCTGTTTGGGCAGATTTTAATTTTCTGCCTATTCAGGTCCCCAGCATTTGCTGCACCTTCCATAAAACTTCCAGTTGTTCCCATTAAACTCTCCAGTTTAATGGAAGATTTGCTCGCAGCTCTGCGGCGCTGCTGGAATAAGATGTACCAACCCCCTCCCTTCATCCAGCAGAGACAGAGGCTCCAATCCCCATCAGCCACTCATCCAGCTTCAACCTCCTCCCCAGGCCCTCCCAGCTCCTGCCTGGGATGCTCTGACGTGCCAGACACGAGACGACGCTTCCCATAAATTTCACAGGAACGAGTATCAAAGATTAAAAATAACTAAGCCCCGTCCCTCGCAGACAAACGCACTGTCTATGAGCCAAGAGAGGTCCTGGTGAGAAGAGTTGCAGCTGAATCTTTTATAATAATATCAATCAATATTAAAAATGAATGGGCCTGCTCAATTTTTAAAGCATCTTAAATTAATCTTTAAACACAACTATTTTGCTTAAACCAAAGGCTTTTTGGTAGCCTGAGAATGGTATTTCCATCTGCTCCCTCGGGCTTGTGCCAGGTAGCAAGGAGAGGTCTAATAAGTAAGTAAATAATATACATCCAGCACAATTCCCTTGAACCACAAACAGGGGGAAAAAGCAGAATTTACTACTAAATTCATTATTGACTTAGCAGCAAAAAATTTCTTTATCTGTGCATTATGATAGGCCATGTTGAGACTATTAAAACTGCTAAATCTGCTGGGTTTAGGCTGGATAATGAATATGCCTGCTACCCTTGGAGATCAGGATGGTGCAGGATGACAGAATCATTTAGGTTGGAAAAGACCTCCAAAATCATCAAGTCCAACCTGTGGCCGATCCCCACCTTGTCCCCCAGCCCAGAGCACTGAGTCCCACGTCCAGTCATTCCTTGGACACCTCCAGGGCTGGGGACTCTAAACCTCCCTGGGCAGCCCCTTCCAATGCCTGACAACCCTTTCAGTGAAGAAATTCCTCCTGATGTCCAACCTGACCCTCCCCTGGCACCGCTTGAGGCTGAAGAAGAGAGGGATGGGGGCACAAGGAGGCCACAGGGCTGCAGTAAAATTGCAGTGAACCCATGTGATCCTCTCCAACACGTGCCTGTGCCTAAACCAAGCAAAACTTGGATAATACTCCCGTGCTCCATGGGCTATCCCATTTTAAAAGCTTCCCCAGCATGGGAAATGCCACTCAGCCAAGCAGGGAGCTTTCCAGTGACAATGTCTCTAATATATTCCAGGGGATGTGGCATTTCTGACGACAAGACTTCTGCCTCACTTGCCGTTTAATGTTAAGAGGCTTGTACAGTCAGCAGCGTTTAAAGAGTAATGACTGTTTTCATGGTAAATGCTCTGTTAAATAACCCAGGATTATTGTGTTGTGTTATTGCATATATAAAATGGCATTTCAAAAAAAATAATAATTGTTTTAGAGCTAATTGATGTTTTTAACCGGCTCCGTGCGTGGAATTTTTATTTGTCGGAGGGACGGGCTGCTGTCAGGAAAACGGCAATAAAGGCAGGGAGGCTTCGACCTGGCAAACTCACTCTGCCTGGTTTTGGTATGGCTCAGGTGCTGCTTGTGGTCAAGAAGGTTCAAGCCCTCTGGTCTAAAATGCAAAATCCCACTGCAGCTGCTGACAGGCACTTCCACACCCCAAATCTGAGTGTCCACCCACGGCTGGAGCATCCCTTGGACACGCACGGTCAGTGAGACACAGGAGAGCCACTGTGCCAGCAGCATTCCTGCCTCCACCCTGCAAATCTCCTCCTCTGGACCACCCAGCTTTGGTTGATCATCCATGTGGTGGCACTTCAGAATCTCCCTGGGGGGTGACACATCCCCTCCCCTGTTCCCAAGTGTTATTCCTGCAGACAGCAAAGGAGAACCGCCCTAACGCTAAGGCTGATGAATCACTGGTGAGCAATCCTGCCACGGCAGTTTAACTGTGATCCTTCCAGAAGGGATTGGGATGGCTCAGCTCCTTCCCCTCACCCACCTCCAGCAAGGCCATCCCTCCTCACCACACCTCCAGCAAAGCCAGCACCATCATCTCTCATCACACGGCGATTTTGGCACCTCCCAGCATCCCACCACAGCACTGCCCTGATGAGCTTGAGCACAAATACTCAGCGACCACGTGGCTGCTGAGAGCCCAAACCCCCTGTCTGCAGTCTGCAGGCTCTTCAGCCCACAGTCAAAGAGCAGACAAGTGCTCTTGGCTTTCAAACCCGGAGCCTTTGAGCTCCTCAGACAGCAGCTGCCTCGCTGACCCTTGTCTGGAGGCTTGCGGGGCACGGGAGCAGTCAGCAGCAGTGGCAGGGTCCTGGAGCTTCACAGAGCCAGTGACTTTTGGGGATGGGAAGTTAATCACAGAAGCGAGTGAGTTGCCAGAAGGGAGAGCAGGGCCATCAGAGGCCACAGTTTAAAGTCTTGACCATCTCCTAAGATCTCTGTGTCTCAACACGTGCGTGGTGCCAGCGGGTCCAGCTCACAGGGTGAGAGCAGGGGGTGTTACACACCCCCCAGAAGGGACCCGAGGGATCACCGAGTCTGATCCCTCACAGGCAGGCAGTTCATTAACCCAAAAGAGTCCACAGCATCTCTCCTCTGTGCACCAGAGCACCACAAACCACCTCTCAACAGCTCATAACAAACCAGAGACCTGGAGTGCAGAGGCCAAAAGCCACCAGCTCTGAATCCTTTGAATCATTACAAGGAAGGAGGGATGAAAGGCACTGCCATGCCCCAGACCCTCGAAGCAGCAGTAATGGGTAAAAGGAAAGCGTTTAGACCAGGTTTGCAGATGGGCAGGGAGGAAAAGCTCCAAACTCCTCCAGCACGAGGAGGATGGCACAAAAATAATCAGACTGAAATCTAAGGGAAGACTTGCAGACCAGGAGAGTTCAAGACCGTGAACCTGCTGGGTTGAAGCTACTTCTTCATCCTTACAAGTCTCTCACGTGCCTGTCTCTGCTGA
>NW_016691551.1:0-4687 GCF_001604755.1 Lepidothrix coronata | reverse complement strand
TGATTTTCACACCTCAAGGTGTTAAGTAATGTGCAAGTGAGACAGACACTGCTCCAAAGCATTTCTGTTCAAGATGAACAAGCAGCACAAAGGATGGGAAAAACAAAAGATGCAGAGCAAGGAGTGACCTAACAAGACATGCAAATGGAACAAGATGGAATTACTGCAATGCCTTGCCCAAACAGATGAATTGTCAGTGTGGTGACGACACAATAGTAAGACTGAAATTCTAGCCCAGCAAAATTAGTAGCAGAATTTCTCAACAGCTTCAGAATTAAGAATTTTTAGAATTTTAGAATTAAAATCTCTTGTAAGACTCAGCCAGGAGTAATGTGTTCAGCTTTGGGGTCCTCCCAGCATGACAAACATGGATCTGTTTGTGCAGGTCCAGAGGAGGGATGTGAAAATGATCACGGAGCTGGAGCACCTCTCCTATGAGGACAGGCTGAGAGAGCTGGGCTTATCCAGTGTGGAGAAGAGAAGGCTCTGGAAAGGCCTTACAGCAGCCTTCCAGTACTTAGAGGGAACTTAACAAGAAAGATAGGAAGGTATTCTTTATCAGGGAGTATAGTGATAGGACAAGGGGTAACAATTTTAAACTGAAAGAGGGTTGGTTGAGATTAGATTATTAGGAAGAAATTTCTTACTTTGAGGGTAGTGAGACAGTGGAACAGGTTGCCCAGAGAAGTGGTGGATGCCCCATCCCTGGAAGTGCTCAACGCCAGATTGGATGGCACCTTGAGCAACCTGGCCTACTGGAAGGTCTCCCTGACAATGGCAGGGGGTTTGGAACTAGATGATCTTCAAGCTCCTTTCCAACCCAAACCATTCTATGATTCTAAAAGGAATTTGAAAGCTCTGACACTTTATCTACCAAAGTCATCATCAAAGTTCCTATTGGCTGAGTGACCAAGGTCTTACATTTCAACTCTATGCAGCATGTACCTGCTCCAGAACTTGTTTAACAACTCTTGTTTCATTTTCTTCTACCGAGTTACAGAAGAATTTTTATCAATGTTCAGTGAGCCTCTCTCATTTCTCAAGTTTTGTGCATTTGGAGTTACGGAAAGATTTTAATACACTGAAGGAAATCTTCTAAGTATGCCTAGTCAGTCCTTCCTAAATATTGAGTTCCTGTGAATTCAACTTCTTAATTTATGGCACAGGTTAACGTATGTACAAATATATTTCACTATTATAAACTCTTTGTTGTGTTCTGAAGTCTGTGAGGTATATTCTAAACACACCAACACAAATTTTCTAGTTCTTTTTTAGTGATGTACTATTTGTGAATAAAATATACAACAAAATCTAAACACAGGTTAAAATCTTTTGCTAGAAGTTGCTGTCAGATTCCAGACTCAGAGAGATGGAGATTCCAGTAGAGCAAAAGACCTGTTATAATCAGAAGTATGTTAAATTTGAATTAATTCAGTCATTCACTTGAAATAATATTGATTGCGTAAGTAATTATTTCTTTTCACTGTGAACAGCTTATGGACTAATGGACTAGTTTATTATTAATATTTTTACTCATAAATATTCATAGAATAATCAGGATAATCTTCAGATTCAGAATGCTCACCAGATGTTCTCTCTGACCACATTTTGTTGTTATTTGTGCTGTGTGATTAGCCACTCGAACCATATGGCTTTGTTTCTAGTCCCTGAATCAGTGACAAATGCTTAGATCTGGATAGTGATGAAAACAAAAGTTAATTTCTATTATGAATCTTCAAATGAAAACATTCATGTCCTAAAAATCTTTCCTTTTTCAGGAATTGTGAATATTTTCATCCATTCCACGTGGACATCCAAATCATGATGAATAGCATAATACTTATTATTAATCCTAGGGCATTGCTTTTTCTCACAGTTTGCACAGACCAGTCTTTTCTCATTTGACAAGTTCTAATTTTTCCATAGGGTCTAAATTTTAATGACAGCTACATTGTTTTTACTTCTGTTGCTACCATCATCATCACAATTATCATTATCATTATTAGCCTTTGAACTTGTCATTCCTTCAATTAATTCAGTGTATTGATTCAATCAACACATTTACTTTTCAAAACATGCTTTCAAATAAATATTTCTGGGCAAGGCAGACATATTGGCTCATTTCTTTAAGAAAACAAACACCATTTTAGGAATATTAGGGGAAATGCCATATAAATTGGCACTTTTCGTAAAGATTTCTGCACATAGCAGCACATTTTTTCACAGTTATATAAAAGTCAACTTTACTTGAACATTTCTGAGAAAACTAACACTTTTCTTCAATATCTGGAAATGATTCCTACATAAAACCAATGTGTCTTAAACTTCCAAAGTTTAAGGCTATTGAAAACACAGTCCACATGGCATATTTCATAATACTAGTCTATTCTATTCCTACCTGTTACGTCAGTCATCACCTTGGTATCTGAATGCACAATGTTAAAAAATTCAGTTTTCCTATTAGAAAAAATTAAAGTCTTACTTCTCAGAGATGACAAAAATTTACTTCACATAATGAAGAAGAATTTTTTCTATTCTCAGCATTTTTATTGTCAATATCTTTAAACATAGGAACTGAGAGAAAACAGAAAAATATTGCTACTGCTTAAATTTATAATTTTGCTACCTGCAAATTGTCAAGCAATTTGAGGACACAACAGTTTAATCGGTTTGTACTAAAACATTTTTAGGCCAGGCAAATGTAAGGAAGAACGTAACAATTCACAGTAATCAAATGAGAGCTTTTCCCATGAAAGAGAGTGATAGGTAGGGTCTTAGGGAATATGATGTGGAAGAGCTTATTTGACTGTCATGTTTATCTCTTCTCCATGTAAAATTCTGTGAAGTTGCAAAACATAGGAGATCCAATCTGGGCACCAAACAGCAACAAAATCTGAAGTTCAACCAGCCCTTCTTCAGGCATTAGATTTCTAACATTATTCATTCATCAAAAACTCAGCCTTTTTCTTCCATCTTTCCAGTGTTTCATAACCAAGATGACATTTCATAATGAGCAATATTTCTGAACAGAAATAGTAGAAAGCAGTCCTGCTCTTCAGTAGTGTTTTTCCTTCTTGAATCAGGACCTTGTTGCTGTGCTGTAGTCACATGTTTAGAAGGGTTGCATTAGCTACTGTAACTGAGCAGTGCTTCAAGAATTATCCACTGTAACTGACAAATCTCAGACCATGTTTTGCATGTATGGCTTCTAGAAAATAAAGCAAGGAGTTTCACAACCTTCTATTCTGTGTTTTTCAGGATTATAGAAAACATCACACCACTTTACAAGGTTTCTGTTATATCACCAAGTGGTGCACTCGTGTAGCAATTATGTGCAACCTGACATATCCCACCAGAACTGGATTTACGAATCCATGCTGATCCATGCATGCATTATGAGCTTAACTATGGTTTCCACATGTACAGCAGCCAGACTGGAGCTACTTTATCTGTGCAGTAGCATCCTACCTGCTAGAAGCTACCAAACATACAGAGAATCATAAGTAAGAGTAAACTATGTCCAAAATTCATTTAGATAAAACTACTGAGTGGAAAAAAAAAAGGGTTCACCTAGGAAAACCAGACACATAGTACCCTAATGTAGAGTACCTATTTTACTGTGAGTCTGGATTCCTCACTGACAGTACTGAATTTGACTCCAAGGATCAGCTTTTAATGAGTTAGGCAAACTTGATAAAATCTCTGCATTTATTTCTATGCGCACACCCCCCCCACACACTTTAATCTGTAAGAGATACTGGTTATCCTGAACTTTCTGCAAACTTTCTGGTCTGCCAATGATAAGGTGAGAGAGGAAGAGGAAGAGGAAGAGGAAGAGGAAGAGGAAGAGGAAGAGGAAGAGGAAGAGGAAGAGGAAGAGGAAGAGCAAGAGCAAGAGCAAGAGGAAGAGGAAGAGGAAGAGAAGGGGAAGGGGAAGGGGAAGGGGAAGGGAAGGGGAAAAATCCTGATCCTTTGCATAAAACAGATCTTTTCAGGATGCATGAAAAATGGATGATGACATTGTTCATTTGGAAGAACTGTGTCTCATTATACCTTAGAATATTTCTCTTACTACTACTTCCAATGCTGGTTCAACTTGGTCACTCCACTCTGGAGAGAATCATATCTTTTGCACAAAAAATCCACAGCAGTCTTTCTGTGCTCTTCTGCAGTGCTCCAACCATTTGTTTGTGTTCTCATTTAACTGGCTTCATTCCTCTAGGCCCATTGAGTGCTGTTATATGCTTTTGTTGCATTTTAAATGAATTTTGAATATTTAGAATAGATGAAGAACCTGAGCTGAGGCAGCCTGACTTATCTGTCAATAGCATGAAATAAATAAACTTCTTGGTTGCACTTCTGGCTCTCTTGTTATCTTCTATCTCTTCCAGCCTTTGAGAAACATATTAATCACATGCACCCTGACTGATCACCATCCAACTTCAACCCTTCTGGAAGCTAAAGGTTTTACGAAATTTCACCAGAGGATGAAGCTGGCCTGCTGTGCACAGAACATAGAACAAATTAAACCAAGAAAAAAAAGGTAAAGAAATGTAATGTAATGTAAGAAAATACTTCCAAGTGTATATAGTAGTATCTATAACTTCATTTCCTGTCAGAAAGACACATATAGCACAGGATGGTTATTCATCATTTCTATCAACAGCAATTTTCATGCTGCTACATT
>NW_016691550.1:0-4687 GCF_001604755.1 Lepidothrix coronata | reverse complement strand
AAAAAAAAAAAAAAGAAAAAAAGTTTAGCCTTTACTATTTGCCTTTTTTTTTTTTTTTTTTTTTAGTACCTACCAACAAGCAATCAGAAAGAATGCTCCAAATTCTAGGTCTTCATTTTTAATGATAACTTCAAACTTTCATTAATGTTTCTGCTTGAATAAGTTTCTTTTATATCATAGCCAAAGTCATGTTCTCCCTTGAGCTGAATGTTTAAGGCAATTTGGATTTGCAGCATTTGGCTTGCTGATAAGTTTTGATTCTAGTTGTTTTAATTAGGTATGTTTTTATAGGATTACTCTAGCATGAATCAATTCCACAGCTTTGTTTGTTTTAATAAACTCTTACTGCTTTTAGTCTTCTAAATGGAGGTCTTGCTGCGAACAAAAGTCAGTTTCTCTCTGCAGTTTGTAGTAGAAATGTGCAAATGGTGCCATAAAAGAAAAAACGACGTTGATGGAATTAATTACAATACACACATGAACAAAAATAACCTCCTGGTTTAACACAGGTGGGCTGGCTAAACACAAAGACATGCATCAAAAACCTGGTGAGATCAGAAATGCGAACGCACGTACCTGGGGGAGATGCCTGCGCGGCTCGGCTGCAGCCCCGCAGTGCCACGTCTCACTGTCCCACGCACGCAGCGGGACCTTTATAGGGAACTCTCCCAGGGCCTGGAAATGAACTTTCGGGGCTGACACGTCGATCGTGTTGTGGGGGGAGGGAGGGGACTGGCGGGGGCGGAGAGGGACTCGCCAGAGGCTGTTACGTGGCCGCGAGAGTGTCAACCCCGCATTCCCCGAGCCGCGCAGCGCCCGGGCGCTCACCCGCGCAGCGCGGCGGGGACGGGGCTGGTGATGCGCGGCTCCCGTTGCCTACGCGGCTCCTCGCCAGACCCCGGGGGCCCGGAGCTGGGACACTGGGGGTTGTCTCGCCGGCTGCGGGATGGCGTATAAAGGGGTGCGGGGAGCCGGCGGGCGCGCACCGTGGGCACTCCCGTCAGCCGCTAGCAGCCGGCTCTCCTTCGCTTCCTATATCTGCTGCTCCCCAGTTTCGGCGGCGACTTCTCCGCCTCCAGAGCCTTGGGCACAGGCCGGGAGCCCCTGAGGACCCGGCACAGCGGAGCTGCCCGTTGCCCACCGCCTCCCCTCTTTCCTTCCCTTCCTCCCTCCCCCTGTCTCTTGCTGCAGCTCGTCCGGATTTGTTATACTTAGTTGTACTGGCGCTGGGGCGCCCCTGCTCAGATCTGATGGTGAGGAGCAGCCTCAGGTTATGTTTTTTTGAGTTGCGGTGAGTAAAGGGAAAAAAAAAAAAAAAGAATAAAAATAAAAACAAACCCAAACCCCGAGCACAAATATCTCAACCAGTTGCAACTTCTCGCCTGGCCCGGAGGAGGGAGCGCGGGGGGAGGGAAGGGAGTAATGCGAGATCGCCCCAGCCCGGGGCAGCGCTGGCTGCGGGACGAGCCGAGCCGCGCACGGTATCACCGGGGACGGGCGGCCGTGGCGGCCGCCCTGGCTGCCGCTGCTCCGCCCCCGCGGCGGGGCGCTGGGTCCGGCCGCCGGGCGAGGCGCGCAGCTGCCGCGCCGCAAACTTGGTGGGAGCGAGCGGAGCGCGGGCGGCTCGCCGAGGCTGCGGCCATGGCGGCGTGAGCAGGGAAGCGGGCACCATCGCGGCGCCGGAGCCCGCCCGCCCGCCTGCAGCGTGCAGCCCACGGCGCCTCCAGGTAACCCCTCCCGGCCCCTCTCCCCACGCGCCGGCGCCAGGCTCGGGCTGGGGGGTTGGAGTGCCGCAGGGATGGCACGTCCCCGGCCGCCCGCTCCCTGCCCGGGGCCACTTCGCTTGGGGTTCGCAGGGCTGCGCCCCTGGCTCCGCCGAGCGCCCCCGGGGGCGCGGAGGCCGGCCGGGGTCGGGGTCTGGGCGGCGCAGCGGGTGGGTGCCGGCAGGGGGAGCTGGCGGCGAGGCTCAGCGGCGCTGCCGCCGGGTACCGGTGTCGGGGAGCGCTGCTGGTTCCCGGAGCCCGAATCGGGCATTGCCCGGCCCCACCCCTGAAAGTCCACCGAGCCTTCCAAAACGAGTGGCCGTTCTCCTCGAAGACGGTGCTGTTTGCTAGGGAGAAATAAAAACCAGGTGGGCAGGCAGCCGCTTTTGCAGCGGGGCTGAAGCCCGGACCGTCCCCGCCGGAGCTCCGCGCAGTGGAACCCCCGCGCCGCTCCCGCCCTCGGGGTCGCACTCGCGGGAGCGCGTTCTCGCCCAGAAGCGTGAGGTGCGTTGTGGTCGCTGAGGCAGCGGGGAGGCAGCCGTTGGCTCCGAAACGTTTTGGAGGGGTTTTGTCACACTTTGGCAAGTGAAGTTTGCTTAGCCTCGTCTTCTGGTGAGAGCAACGGTGGAGTGAAAGGCACCGGCAGTTGTCTGAGAAACATGGGGTTTTCAGTGGGATGTTCGTGTAGTACGATTTAAAGCCCTGATGTACTTTCATTCTCGCTGTTATTTAACTGGACTGTCTTCGTTTCGTGGTGTAACTGTATTTTGGCACTTTCTGAATCAGGGAGTTTGAGTTACCATTCCGCAACAATGCAGATGGAAACACCTCGGTCAGTTGTATAAATCCATCATTCCGTGAGGATTGCTTACCAGACAGATTACAACTATTAGGGTTTGTTGTATCATTCCAGATGCTGACTGTGAATTGTAGATTGACACAACGATAATCTGCCCAGGATTATTTCTGGGGGGCAGCAGACGCGGAGGGAGCTGTAAGTGCATCTGTTCCTTCAGCAGACTGAACTATTGGCAGGATAGATCTGTACATGCAGGCACATTCATCCTTTTGAAGATGGTTCGAATTTGCAAGTTTACAGCTGAGAAAGACATCCTAAAACTAGACTGTGTTGTTAAAGTTATAGTGATAGCATGCTCTGACAGCCCTAAGGTAGTGCATCTGAAGATTGTGTTTTCTAAAAGCTGACTAACCACTCTTGGTTTGAATTTTGGTGTAAAAGACTGGTGTGATGCTAGCACAGCTACAGCGCTGTAAAACAGGTTTTTTTCATAATGGAAATTGAACTCAAATCTTAGTTCTAGCGCTTTGAGCATGTACCAGTTGTTATATAAGACTGACTCAGTTTAGTGAAATCTGACTTACCAAGAATTGTTGAACTTGGTGATGTCATATATATAACACATGCTCAATCAAAAGTGTATTACTGCCTTGAAAGGCTGAGGTATGGCCTTAGGTACTTTGCTTAGTCTAGTGAAAAAGTTTGGTAGACTTCTGCATTTTGTGCTGTGTTCCCACCTTCCTCTCTGGCAGGTACTAATAATCTAACTTTATTACGTTTGCTGATGAATTCATCTTATTTTCTCATTTTAATGCTGAACAGCTGTGAGGAGTCCTGCTGAGCGCTAAAGTTTTGCTCTGGAGTGTGGCTGTTTACTTCTCTGTTTGAGAGGTTGTTTTGAACTAAGTAGTGTAAATACTTGCTTTTAAGTTGTACTGCTTATTCCTTGGGATGTTGCAACTGTTTTGTTTTGGTTGACAAAGCTGAAGGCATTAATGTCTGTAGTGTCTCATTTGTTTTAATCTTTAACCAGAGCTGTTTTCTCAAAATACTTAGGAGTGCCTGTGCACTTTGTAATGATCCATAAACATGGTTGTAGCAGGTTTGTTGTACTTATTTCCTGTTGGGCAGAGATGCAGAGGGTGGTAACTGTGTGTTGCTGCTGTTTCCAGAAGAAGGAGTTGTGTGGTGGTTTGTTTTTTAACTTCTCTTCCCCCAACTACTTAGGGAAACCACGTGGATTCTGACTTTTGTTGATGTAGCCTTGCACAAATACAGGATTTTCAATGAATGAAGTTCATTATTTTCCAGTGAGTAAACTGTATGCTACGAGCTGTGAACTGCAGAAATAAAATGTAAGTGTCCTGCAAATTCTGGCTTTTGAGTTAGAAGTTGTAAGTAGGAATTCAGCTAAGGGAGCAGCTGAGCTGCTGGGGTGAGCAGGAGCAGACAGACCCGTTTCTGCCCTCTGGTCTGCAACAGCTTTATCATCAGTGTTGGCTGGGTCTTATTTCTGTGCTGTAGGACACGTAAGTGGATAGCTGATAGTACTATCAGTTGATAGTAGGTGTGTACTACCAGTAGTATCGGTTGATAGTGGGGAGGAGAGTGTGTGTAATCCTACACTGTGCTATTTAATGTAAAGCAGTATCTAATACTTGTTAATATGTTGTGATGACGGACTTCTGAATAGCAGTGAAATACAATTTAGCTTTAGATTTAACATCTGGTTTATAAAATTTTGATACGCTCTTGATGTTTGGTAGTATATGTTCTGAAGTTACTATGGCTCCTGAGATGAATTGATATTGCTGCTGCCATAATTATAGGAAGCAGCACTGAGGAACTTCTCCTTTTCTGTAACATCATTTTATGGAGACGTTTAATGGGCATTCTTGTCAGTGCTGAGTTCTCCGAATTATTGCTAATCAGTCTGTTTCTCTTCATTATCATCCTTTTATCCTCTTTGGCATGTGTATACATTCCTATTTGGAAACAATTTTAAGTTACAGACTATACATTTGTTTTTTCCTAATGTGTTTTGTAAAGCTGTAGCTGATTGAAAAGAATGAAGTATTTGTTTGTTTGTGTTTTTGTTCTTGTTTGGTTGGTGCTTTTTTTTTTT
>NW_016691549.1:0-4692 GCF_001604755.1 Lepidothrix coronata | reverse complement strand
AGTGGGCTGCAACTAGATGAAAGTTATGAACAAAATTATATTTATCATTTATGTTTCACAAGCTCGCATAAACACCTGCCCTTTTTTCTGTACCTTACAACACTCTAGAACAGAAGAAAGTTAAGATGGAACCAGCAGACAAGTGAAAGCCTTCAACACTAAAAAAAAGACAAAAAAATCTAAAGTAAATAATAAAATTCTAAAGCAATATTTGCTCAATTTCATTTACAATGTTTCTCAATATAACTCCTTCATCCTCTCAGCTAAACTGTCTAACGATACTGTAAGCATTTCAAGAAACTTTTTGTCCTTGTTGCCAAAGCACTTTGTACAGTGTTGGCTTTCAACTACTAATATCAATAACCTGTAACTAATGTTTACCTAAATGCAAGTCCTCAAAAGACTGACTTGGAAATGGATGGTCTATTTACTTAACTTCTGATGAGTACAAACATTCAATCTTTAAAATTGATTTCTTTCTAAACACTCATTCTTCCCCATTTGATTTTCTGACAGAAGTTACCTGTAGGTTAATAGAAAAGTAAAGCTGGAGTAGTCAGCTGTAGAATACTGAGCTGCAGAAATTCTACTGTAAATGCAATTTCAAAGCCAAGTCTTTCACACAAGCTCTCTTTTCATTCTTTTCTAACATTTACTTTTCTTGTCTTGAATTGCTTTCAGCAATATTGCAACATAATGAGGTTTCCTCAATTTATATTCAAGATTTAGTGCCCACTGAAGAAAAAAAATTGCAATAAATGCAGATAATAATACCTGGTCCAGGCCAGGACTCCTGCTCAGGCATAATCTTGTGCCAGTATGTATAGCTGTAAGGCATATATGTATTTCTAGTTGATCTTGCATGGGACCAAAGCACCTTTTCCCTTTCCAGGAATCCTCTTGATTGCCACAGAAACCCATTCTTCTCTAGAGAGCTACAGTTTTAAACAGAAGACATGAAAAATTCTCTACCTTTGAAAAGGTGTGATGCAGCTCTCAAAGGAGGACTGTGATCCTCTGATATGGGCAGCAGTAATTATCAACACATGGAATTTACTTGTAATCAGGTTTTCTTCCTGAGACTAGAAGTCTATAAGTTTCACTTAAAATTAAAGCTCTGATTGCAAAGACTCCTAAAGATGGAAATTTAGGAAAAATTCCAGACATGGTGGGAGCTAGAAATGCTGTATCAGTCTCAAAAAACCTTTCTATCTCACCTCATCTCTCTGAGCACCTGGCTGGCCTACAGCTTCCTGAAAAGATCAAGGGCTGACCTAGAGTGTGTGCTGACACAACCAACATATTAGGGACTAAAGATAAAAGTATACAAGGAACTTATGACAGATTTTGTTCTAATCACCTCCACCTATCTTGATAAAGAGCAAAGGAAATACCTCTGTCTCAACCATTCAATTTGGAGAAACGAACTTGTTAGGGGTGAAAATTCTGCAAAAAAAACGTTTTAAAACATCTTTTAAAAGCCTCTTAATATACCTGTGTATGTCTTCAGTATTTTCACCTGAAGGTCAGAAAAAAAAGTTAACTAGTGATTTTTTTTTTTGCACAAGAAAAGCCTGAAAGATAAAAATGATACTTGAACTCCACTGTTCAGGTTCACAAATCATTCTGAAAAATAAACTGCTGCCCAAACATTTCAGTTTATTCCCATGACTGAAAAAAACGGATGTGTCATAAGATAGCAGAGAGCTTGGAGAACTTTCAGGGGTAATCCTCCTGAGAATACCAACTATTCCCTTTTAACTCAGAATTTGTATACTTAGTACTGCTTCATGAAAAGCAATTTTTAAACTAGAGTTTACTTTAAGTAGATAAGAGACCAAAGCCATGTTTCAAACTGTTAGGACACATAAGTATGATAACTGCCTTCCCAAACAGAGCTTATCCAAATGTGAAATCCTCACTGTTTGCCTGTATTAGTTTTAAGTGCCTTCTAACACCGTCATCAAAACACACATTACCAAAAGGATGAAAATACATTTTTTCAATATGCAGTATGTTTGGGAAAACAGATACTACATACTGTGTTTGTGGCCATACTTGCAGTGGTCTCAGCTGTTTCCCATTTACAAAACAAGTTACCAGGAGGAGAATGGAACTTCATTTGCAAAGTAATAGCTTTCAAATGAAGAAAACTCAAATCCTTCATCTTATTACTATTCCTACATGTTCAAGTGCCACAAACTAACAGCACCAGAGAGAGAGTAGTCCAGACTTGAAGAGACTGCAAATTGTGAAGTAATTTCTGAGAGTGTTACATAAAACACGTCATCAGAACTACTTCTGTGTATGAAAATAAAAAATCACCTATTAATTTTGCCAGGCAAGAAAAGAATGGAAACTGACCAACATCAAAAATTGTTTGTAATAAAGACCAGGGAAAGTATTTAATTTCCTTATTTTTCTAATAAATTTCAGTAATTCAGTGTATTGCCTTTTAACAATTTTTTCCAGTTATTATTTCAAGTTGCTTTGGTTTTATTGCAGATGTCAGAGGCCTGAGGAGGTGTCCAGTATTGGCTTTACATGGCAACAAGTGGCTTCTATGAGAAGAAACCAATGCCAGCTCCAAACCCACCCCAGGAGAGCCAAGCTGCGGGCACCTCTGTGATAACTTATTTAAGAAAGAACAAGAAAAGTACTTGTCAGACAGGGAAGTGAGAAGAAAATCCCACAGACAACGAAGACAGTGGAGAAGGAAGGAAAGGTGCTCCAGGTGCTGAAGCAGAAATTCCCCCATAGCCTGTGCAGAAGACCATGGTAAGGCAGAAATTCCCTGCAGGCCATGAAGAGCACTACAGTGAAGCAAAAAGCCCTTGTAGCACACGAAGGACCACACTGCAGTGCGTGGATGTGCCCTGAACAAAACTGCAGCCCATGGGGAACCCATACTGGAGCAAGCTACTGCAGGAACTGCGGCCCGTGAGGGTCCCAGGCTGTAGCACACTCTTACCGAAGGACTTTAGCACACAGGAGGGGAAAGTGTGAGGAGGAAGGAATGGCAGGGACAAACTGTGTCAGAGGGACAGTAACTCTCCAATTCCCCATCACCCTGCACAGCTTGGGGCTGGGAGGAGGTAGGAGAATGGAGTGAAGTTCAGCCTGGCAAGGAGAGGGGGCAAGGGAAGGTGGTGTTAGTTTTGTCTTTCTCCAAGCTGTTTCGCCTGTGATGGTAATGTGATCCTTTCTTTACCTCAGTCCACAAGGTTTTCCATCTTTTTTTCATCCTCTGTTCTGTTGAGAAGGTGGAATGAAGGAGCACCTGGGAGGGCATCTGGCAGTCACCCAAGGTCACTTTGTCACTGGTCTTTAAGTACTTTTACAGGCTAGGTTTCTTGGGACATGTCACCCTCATGGATCCTTCTTTTCCTATTAGCAGCAGAGAATAACCCCAGAAATGGCAATTGCTGCATGTTCCTTACACATACCATATTATTTCATTCACTAGATACTTCTGTTTGGAACATATTCAGCATTTACCTTGATTTACATCATTTGACAAACATTATTTCCCATGTAGCTTTACCTACACACATGCTAAACATGGCTGCATCATCAAACATGTTTGTTACATTTACTGCTTACTTTGAGGAGATAAAATAGTGAACATCTGAAATTTCATCCAAATTTTTAAGTAATTTCTGTAACCAGATACAGGTGATCTCTGGATATATAGCATTTTTCTCATCTGCATCAAAAATTTTAGAAGGTGTTTTATTTGTTCCAAATCCCCATTCCAAGTGTTTATGACTTGGCTATAACCAAGAAACAAAACTAGAAAATCTCTTCTCATCTTACCACTGTCTATTCAAAATTTATTACACAGTGAGATATGTCATTTTAAACAATAACTACTAGAGCTGAGACAACTAAATTTGTGTTATAGCTATTTTGCTTTCTGAAGAAGTCATGTTATAAAATATTTAAAATCATACATGTAGATCTTACCAGATCAAAATTATATTGTTGATCAAACTGTGAAAATTACATAACAAAACTGTAACGCCTAACAGCCTACTTGTCTCCTGGTACTGATTTGGAAAAAAAAATATTTGGAAAAAAAGATATTTCTCTGTCAGTATTCCATCAGAACCAGATATGTGAACACAAATGGGTAAAGACTTACCCAGGGTCATTAAGTTCATTCCCTTGATACCATGGGGTGTCCTACCCAGGAATTCTTCTAGAAACTTGTCAAACTCCATCCTAAAAGAAGCTAGTTTTTCTTCTGAATTCCACTTACATTTATTACTATCCACCTTATCACCATCTATTCTCATCATAACTTTACCTTATATAATTCTTTTCTGCTTGTTATCTGATATATTCATAGAAAACTATAAAATCTCCCATTCAGCCTTCCTTTTGTTAAGCCAAACAAGTCAAGCTCTTTCACTCTTTTCTTATACGTCCTCCATTTTCCTCTTTATTCTAATAGGAATTCTTTGCATTTCTTCAATTTTCATTTCCTCTGTATTGAATACAAGTGACCATAACTACATATAGTGTTTCAGGTAAGACCTCTTCAGGAACCCCACAGTTATAACCATCCTTCCCTATTTTTCCTGGAAATATTTTGGGAATTTTTCTTTTTTTTTTTTTTTTTTTACATTAGCAACACTTCTCAAGTTCACCACTTCCTTCTCTAATTTAAGCCATCATTTATTATGTGTC